>NW_028319264.1:322500-485000 GCF_062004578.1 Staurois parvus
ACAGCTTGTCACATGGTACAGGGCTGTTAATAGCCTTGTACCATGTGACCTCTGTGACCATACACAGATTTCACACGTAGTAAGCAATGTCAGAAATGGCATCTTGCTTACTACTCTGCATGTGATCACTGATTGGCCAATCAGTGATCACATGATCGGGACTTCGTACAGACTTCGTACACCGACGATCGGTGTTCCACTGTGTCCGGAGGATTGCGGTGCTGCGTGCTCCCGGGGAGCGTGCACAAGCAGGGTGCGGGGAGGCCGTTTATAAACTGCCACCCGACCCTGCACTGCCACCGTTTACATACAACGGCCTGACGGGAGGTGGTTAAGGAGCGGGCCAGGAAGCCAGCCACAGCATTCTTAACAACGGATCAGGCATCATCCCCCCTAAAGCGCCTTGTCCCCATGTTGATGGGAACAAGGGTCTCTTCCCCAAAACCGTCGCCTGTGGATGGTTCAGGAGGGAGGGGGGTGCTCACTCATGCCCAACTCCCAACCCACCCCTTGTTCCTGCATGCTCGGATATGGGTCTGATATGGATTTTTGGGGGGGAGGGGCAGGAGGAAACCCCAGGTCTTTTTTTTTTTTTTTTTTTTTTTTAATTAGTGCGGGATTGGGTGGTGGAGGGTTGGGTGGGCTGTCAGTGGAGAATCTGTTAAGGCTTTCAAAAAGTCCAAAAATTTTGAAAAAAAAAAAAAGTGTTTTTCTTGTAAAATTTTGCAAATAAATAATCTTTCATAAATCTTGGCCAAAATGTATTCCGCTATCTTTTTAGTATTAAAAAAAATATAGCCCAAATTAGTTTCTAACCAAAAATTATAATTTTCCAAAAATTATTTTTATGCTTTTATTTTTATATTTATGTTTTTTTTTTTATTTTAACATACTGTCGACCTAGCAGTAAAGTGACATAGTGACACTGTACTACTTGTGGGGGATTAAGATTTTTTTTTTTACACTGATTGCTTTTACACCCATAAAGGCTGTAAAAGCAATACTTTCTCCTCTCTGGTTGCATTCTTGCAGCCATTAAGAAATACTGTGAGAGCTGTGATTGGTCAAAGAGCTGTTGTGAATAGCCCTGTACCATGCGACCTCTGTGATCACTCACAGATTTCACAAGTATTAATAAATGTCAGAAGTGACATCTTGCTTACTACAATTCATGCGATCACTTATTGGCCAATCAGGGATCAGATGATTGGGACCTCACAAAGAGGTCCCGTACAGTGATCGGGACACAGCGGGCACCGGATCGCGGTGCTGCGCGCTCCCAGGCTGAAAATGCGGGTGCCGTTTATGAACGGCGACCCTCTCCTGCACTGCCCCCGTCCGGCCGTTTATGTACATGGGCCGGATGGGAAGTGGTTAAGATCACCACAACTGAAAATTCTAGGGGAGCAATTTCTCAACTAAACAAAGCATGGAGACACGGGTTCAAAGGGTGAATATGCGTTGATATTTATAATAAAATTACAGTGCTTTTAGCTTGTGGTGCTCAAACACAGTTAAGTTTTTGTTCAAAGACCAACTACAACCACATGGTAGGAACCATATTCTGCAGCTACAATGAATCTTAGGGAAAATAAAGAGGCAGAATTGATACATGGCAATTAGCAGCTTTCATTTAATAAAAAAAAAAAAGAGCCTTTTTAAAAAAAAAAAATTCCCATAAATACCAGGTCCAGGTGATATTGACTCAGGTGACTTAGTTTTAAAAACAACTTTTTCTAAATGATCTAGGATAAGGTTTTCCCACCTGCTTGCTGCTGTTGAATCTTTGATTTTCTTCCCTTCCAGAGAGGCTAAATGTTGTTCCAGGGCATCAAGCAGACTGCTTGGAGCCTGTGGAAATAGAAATAAATAGTAACCAAATGCAGCAATGAAACAGCCATTAAATATTGTACATGAGGAGGTGGAAAAAGGGCGCTGGACATAGATTTTCTCAGGTTATCAAAATATCAGAAAGTCATTACACGATCCAATTGGCAGCTCACCACACAGACAGTAACCCATACCCCCCTTAAGAGGACCTTCACACAAGTGGAGAAATCCGAGTGCAATGGGGCAAAGAGCAGCAAATGAAAAATCCTGAGTCCTCAAAAGCCTTTATTGTTAAACTCATTACAAAAGACATCCAACACATTTCAGGGGCCGTACAAACCCCCTTCATCAGGGCTGGAGGAAAAGTTTAAAACACATAAAAAAGGTGTGTTATTCGCCCTGCTTATTGTAACCAGTTGAGCAATAAAGACTTTGGACTCCTAAGGATTTTTCATTTGGTACAATCTTTGACCTATTACACTTGAACTAAAGTGTACATGTCTTTTATACACAGGGGAGGCAAAATGTACAGACCCCACCCTATTTCAGAGAATGCATGTTTCCCAGGATGCACATTCCTATCATATGGGGCACTTCTGACCCTCACTGATGGTTTCTGAAAAACTCTCCAAGGAAGAATTGGCTGAAAACATTAAAACCACACCTCGCTAGACTTCGTTTGAATAAACCATTTAAAATAATAATTCACCGTTTAGTAAATGCCCCAACAATGACTTACTAAAAACGTGCGTTTAATATATTTTAACACTGAACCTTGTAGAGCGCAGAAACAGTGATCACTGGGGTGCAGTTTGCGGAAGAGGGTTGGTGAATGCTTTGCTTCATGGACACCCTAAATATGAGTGTAACTTGAAACGTATTATGGGTAGACTATGCGTTTGCAAAACACATACAAATGGTAGAACCACACAGCAGTACATTAAAAACAAACTGGACACAGAAAAAAAAAAATCACCTATACAGTCCCGCTGATATCAAATCACAGCCAGTGAGCTAATGTGGAGAAACTGTGCGGGGGGTGGGAGGGTTGGAGAGGGGGGGGGAGGGGGTCCGAGCCATGGCTCTATGTGAGGGAGGGATAATTAGATTATAACGGGGTAGATAGATCAGATAGGGGTCAGTACTTATTGGGGGGTGGAATGGGGAAAGATGGGGGGGGAGGCTGGGTCCTGGGGGGGGGAAGGCTGGGTCCTGGGAGACCAGCCTGGGGTCAGATCAGACAGGGGTCAGTACTTATTGGGGGGTGGAATGGGAAAAGATGGGGAGATGGCTATGGCAGATAAGGTTCCCATGTTACAAACAACCAGTGGAATTGGTTCCATTTGTATGAAACTAAAAAATATTCAAAATACGTGTGCACAAGGTGTCAATCCATTAAAGTGTTTGTTCACCAATGCCAGAAGTCTGCCAAGCAAAATAGGTGAGTTGGAAGCTTTGTTGCATGAAGAGAGCTATGATATAATTGGTATTGTTGAATCTTGGCTTCATTCTTCACATGACTGGGCCACTATTATTCCTGGCTATGTTCTCTTTCGGAGAGACAGGGTAAATAGGAAAGGTGGTGGTGTCTGTCTCTATGTGAGAAGTGATCTCGGAGCGAGTGTGAAAGAGGACCTAGTTGATGGAGAGTGTGATGAGGCTGAAGCATTATGGGTGGAACTGCACATGGAGGTGCGTTCTACAAAGGTAATCATTGGAGTTTGTTATAGGCCTCCCAGTGTTAATGAGAAGGTGGAGACTCAGCTCCTTGCACAGATCGAAAGGGCTGGGACAGTGATAATAATGGGGGATTTTAACTACCCGGAAATTGACTGAAGTAATGGTACTGCAGGAACAATTAAAGGGCAAACATTTTTAAACCTACTAGAGGACAATTTTATGGTACAGTTCATAGAGGCCCCAACTAGGAATGATGCTCTGCTGGACCTGGTAATCTCAAACCATGCAGAGCTTAATATGAATGTCCACATAAAAGAACATCTGTGTAGCAGTGACCATAACATGATTTCATTTACTGTTAGCTGTAAACAGCAAGCACATACAGGAAACATAAAACCGCTCAATTTCAAGAGAGCCAATTTTCCAAGGCTGAGAGCTGCTCTCCAAGACTTAGACTGGGAGGGAATATTGGCATTGATGAACACAACACAGAAATGGGAGTTCTTCAAAAAGACTGTATGTGAACACACTGCAAAATATATTCCCATGGGCGACAAGTTTAAAAGGCTAAAAATCAAACCTATGTGGCTTACAGCCAAAGTTAAAAAGGCTATAGATAATAAGAAAAGAGCTTTTATTAAATATAAAAATGAAGGAACACTATCATTGTTTAAACATTACAAAGAATATAACAGAATATGCAAAAAGGTAACAAAAATTGAAAACAAACGACAGATAGCAAAAGATAGCAGGACCAACCCCAAAAATTGTTCAAATATATTAATAGTAAAAAGGTCCGGTCCGAGCATGTAGGCCCTTTACAAAATAATCTAGAGTGGGTGATTGGGGACAAAGAAGGAAAATTTAATACTTTCTTCAGCTCTGTGTATACAAAGGATCGTGGTGGAGCTCTTTTCCATTATGGGCATGGTATTGACACAGCCCCAGATAATCCACAGTGACTCACAAATGATATGATCCAAAAATATGTAGACAGAATAAAGGTGAATAAAGCACCTGGACTGGATGGCATACACCCACGGGTCCTTAAAGAATTGAGCTCTGTCATTTCAAAGCCATAGTTTCTAATTTTTAGGGACTCTAATGACTGGCATAGTACCACTGGATTGACGTAAGGCCAATGTGGTGCCAATATTTAAAAAGGGGTCAAAATCTTTACCAAGTAATATAGACCTGTTAGATTAACTTCTATATTTGGGAAGATGCTGGAGAGTTTAATAAAAGACCACAAAGATGAGTTCTAGCTGGAAAAAAATATTTTAAAGCAACAGACAGCGTGGATTCATGAAAGACAGAAGTTGTCAAACAAATCTGATTCTTTTTATGAGGAGGTGAGCAAAACCTTGGACAGAGGGGTGGCGGTGGACGTGGTATACTTGGACAGAGGGGTGGCGGGGGACGTGGTATACTTGGACAGAGGGGGGGTGGTGGTGGACGTGGTATACTTGGACAGAGGGGTGGCGTGGACGTGGTATACTTGGACAGAGGGGTGGCGTGGACGTGGTGTACTTGGACAGAGGGGTGGCGTGGACGTGGTATACTTGGACAGAGGGGTGGCGTGGACGTGGTATACTTGGACAGAGGGGTGGCGTGGACGTGGTATACTTGGATTTTGCAAAAGCGTTTGACACAGTTCCCCACACACGGCTAATGTGTAAGGTAAAATCTACAGGCTTGGAAAAATCTGTATGTAAATGGATAGAAAGCTGGCTTAAAGATGGTATTCAGAGAGTAGTGGTTAATGATTCATACTCTGAATGGTCTGGGGTTGTCAGTGGTGTACTCCAAGGTTCAGTGTTGGGACCCTTACTTTTTAATATATTTATAAACAATATAGGGTCTGGGATTATAAATCCCATTTCAGTCTTTGCAGATGACACCAAGCTGTGCAGTGGAATAACGTCCTTACAGGATGTCTCCAACTTACAAGCCGACCTCAATGCTCTGTGTAATTGGGCAACTATGTGGCAAATGAGATTTAATGTTGATAAATGTAAGGTTCTGCACTTGGGGGCTAAGAATATGCATGCATCATACATACTAGGGGGGCTACAACTGGGGGGATCAATGGTGGAGAAGGATCTGGGGGTTCTGGTAGATCACAAACTTAATAATGGCATGCAATGCCAAGCTGCGGGTTCTAAAGTGAGCAAAATCCTCTCTTGTATTACAAGAGGTATAGACTCCAGAGAGAGAGATATCATATTACCCCGGTACAAATCATTAGTAATACCTCATCTGGAATATGCAGTTCAGTTTTGGGCACCAATTCACAGAAAGAACATTGGGGAACTGGAGAAAGTACAGAGAAGGGCAACCAAACTGATAAGAGGCATGGAGGAGCTCAGCTATGAGGAAAGATTAGAGGAACTGAATTTATTCTCTCTTGAGAAGAGGAGATTAAGGGGGGATATGATCAACATGTATAATACATAAGGGGGATATGATCACAATGTATAATACATAAGGGGGGGATATGATCACAATGTATAATACATAAGGGGGGGATATGATCACCATGTATAATACATAAGGGGGATATGATCTCCATGTATAATACAGAAGGGGGGGATATGATCTCCATGTATAATACATAAGGGGGGGATAAGATCTCCATGTATAATACATAAGGGGGGATATGATCTCCATGTATAATACATAAGGGGGGATATGATCTCCATGTATAATACATAAGGGGGGATATGATCTCCATGTATAATACATAAGGGGGGATATGATCTCCATGTATAATACATAAGGGGGGATATGATCTCCATGTATAATACATAAGGGGGATATGATCTCCATGTATAATACATAAGGGGGGATATGATCTCCATGTATAATACATAAGGGGGGATATGATCTCCATGTATAATACATAAGGGGGGATATGATCACAATGTATAATACATAAGGGGGGATATGATCTCCATGTATAATACATAAGGGGGATATGATCTCCATGTATAATACATAAGGGGGGGATATGATCTCCATGTATAATACATAAGGGGGGATATGATCTCCATGTATAATACATAAGGGGGGATATGATCTCCATGTATAATACATAAGGGGGATATGATCTCCATGTATAATACATAAGGGGGATATGATCTCCATGTATAATACATAAGGGGGATATGATCTCCATGTATAATACATAAGGGGGGATATGATCTCCATGTAGAATACATAAGGGGGGGATATGATCTCCATGTATAATACATAAGGGGGATATGATCTCCATGTATAATACATAAGGGGGATATGATCTCCATGTATAATACATAAGGGGGATATGATCTCCATGTATAATACATAAGGGGGGATATGATCTCCATGTAGAATACATAAGGGGGGGATATGATCTCCATGTAGAATACATAAGGGGGGATATGATCACCATGTATAATACATAAGGGGGGATATGATCTCCATGTATAATACATAAGGGGGGGATATGATCTCCATGTATAAATACATCAGTGGATCATATAGTGAACTCGGTGTAGAGTTATTCACCCTGAGGTCATCACAGAGGACAAGGGGGCACTCTTTACGTCTGGAGGAAAAGAAATTTGATCACGAAACATGGAAAGGTTTCTTCACAGTGAGAGCTGTGAAAATGTGGAATAGACTCCCTCAAGAGTTGGTTCTGGCCAGCTCAGTGGATTGCTTCAAAAAAGTCCTGGATTCTCTTAGGTACACAGAATATAACTATATATATATATATATAGGTAAAGTTGATCCAGAGAATATCTGATTGCCTCTCGGGGGATCAAGAAGGAAATTTTTTTTACGCAGCAGGTGCAAATTGGATCGTGCTTTGTTGGGTTTTTTTTTTTGCCTTCCTCTGGATCAACTGTGGGTATAGGATTATAACTTTTTTTTTTCCTGTGGTTGAACTAGATGGACTTTTGTCTTTTTTCAGCCGGACTATGTGTCTTATGGATGCATGGAGGAGCGATTCAGGGACAAGCATGCAGAGGTGCCTCCAGGGCGAGTGGCTTCCCTTGGGGGGGGGGCACTGCTTGATGGGGAGTAGCAAGGGGCACCAGCAAGGAGCTGAAAAGAAAAGGATCGGGGCTGTTCTGTGCAAAATCACTGCACAGAGCAGGTAAGTATGGCAGGTTTATTATTTAAAAACAACAAAAAAACAAAAAATAAAGCTTTAGTGTTACTTTAAGAAAAAGCATTTCACGGGCCACTAAAAAAAATCTTAATGTTTGCATCATACACCATAGGACACAGGAAATGGTTAATTTTAAGGTCATTGGGGTGTCCAAAAGCAGTCCCATAAGGAGCAGGCAAAAAAGCAAACTGGGCCCAGCAAAAAAACCCCAAACAAATTAAAAGTAGTATGGACAAAGCCTTTTTGGCCCTACGTCTCCTATGGATCACAGAAGTGCACTTACTTCTGCACTCCTGTGACCAGTTTGTGGTAGGATCCATCCAGATGCCCGCACCAGCAGCTGACTCAGCCTCTCAGCAAACTGCTGAGAGCCTGAGCCAGCAGCCCCCCACCCTCTCCACGGCCCGTAACTCCAGTGTGCGCTGGGAAGGTACAGCAGAGAGGCAGTGACTAACAGTCTGACTAAGAACTGAGTTATCAGCAGTCTTTGATTGTTCAGTTCTCAGTCTGAGAAGAGGAGGGGATCTATGCTGCATCTACTTTATCCGTTGGTTTAGTCACTAAGGATGTATTCTTAGCTAGTTGGTTTAGGGCTTTCTTTTCTTTAAACTTAGATTATCAACATTCTTAGACATAATTTTGAGTTTTCCAATATCCCCACATACTAGTTTCAAAAATGCTGCTACATTGTGATTAGAACTGGGAGATGGAAAGAGATCAGACTTTTTTTATTTTTTTCTTTAAGTACAAACAGGTATGAAGACGACTTAGTGTCGCTAAACTCAATGTTGTGAAGGAGATGACCAATGTCAATAAAGTCAGTCGACTCATTTTCTTCCAGTAAGGACAATAAATTGTCCAATGTCTTTGAATCCTTCATACTTAGAGAGTCATACGTAGTTGTAGCATATATACCTTACAAAATAAGATTACGAGCCAATAACTGTATATCCCCCTCCCCTGTACTCCATTATAGTGATATGACGTGTATACAGTAATGTATATCCCCCCTCCCCTGTACTCCATTATAGTGATATGACGTGTATACAGTAATGTATATCCCCCTCCCCTGTACTCCATTATAGTGATATGACGTGTATACAGTAATGTATATCCCCCCTCCCCTGTACTCCATTATAGTGATATGACGTGTATACAGTAATGTATATCCCCCCTCCCCTGTACTCCATTATAGTGATATGACATGTATACAGTAATGTATATCCCCCTCCCCTGTACCCCATTACAGTGATATGACGTGTATACAGTAATGTATATCCCCCCTCCCCTGTACTCCATTATAGTGATATGACGTGTATACAGTAATGTACAGTCATGGCCGAAATTGTTGGCACCCTTGATATTTTTCCTGAAAATCAAGTATTTCACACAAAAAAGGTATTGCATTAACACATGTTTTGCTATACACATGTTTATTCCCTTTGTATGTATTGGAACAAATATAAAACAGAGGCAGAAAAGCAAATATGACATAATGTCACACAAAACCCCAAAAATGGGCTGGACAAAAGTATTGGCACCCTTAACTTAATATTTGGTTGCACACCCTTTGGAAAACATAACTGAAATCAGTCGCTTCCTATAACCATCAATAAGCTTCTGACACCTCTCACCCGGAATTTTGGACCACTCTTCCTTTGCAAACAGCTCCAGGTCTCTCTTATTGGAAGGACACCTTTTCCCAACAGCAATTTTAAGATCTCTCCACAGGTGTTCAATGGGATTTAGATCTGGGCTCATTGCTGGCCACTTCAGAACTCTCCAGCGCTTCTTTGCCATCCATTTCTGAGTGCTTTTTGACGTATGTTTGGGGTCATTGTCCTGCTGGAAGACCCAGGATCTTGGACGCAAACCCAGCTTTCTGACACTGGGCCCTACAGTGCGACCCAAAATCCTTTGGTAATCCTCAGATTTCATGATGCCTTGCACACAGTCAAGGCACCCAGTGCCAGAGGCAGCAAAACAACCCCAAAACATCATTGAACCTCCACCATATTTTACCGTAGGTACTGTGTTTTGTTCTTTGTAGGCCTCATTCCGTTTTCGGTAAACAGTAGAATGATGTGCTTTACCGAAAAGCTCTATCTTGGTCTCATCTGTCCACAAGACGTTTTCCCAGAAGGCTTTTGGCTTACTCAAGTACATTTTGGCAAACTGTAGTCTTGCTTTTTTATGTCTCTGTGTCAGCAGTGGGGTCCTCCTGGGTCTCCTGCCATAGCGTTTCATTTCATTTAAATGTCGACGGATAGTTCGCGCTGACACTGATGCTCCCTGAGCCTGCAGGACAGCTTGAATGTCTTTGGAACATGTTTGGGGCTGCTTATCCACCATCCGGACTATTCTGCGTTGCAATCTTTCATCAATTTTCCTCATCCGTCCACGACCAGGGAGATTAGCTACAGTGCCATGGGTTGCAAACTTCTTGATAATGTTGCGCACTGTGGACAAAGGCAAATCTAGTTCTCTGGAGATGGACTTGTAACCTTGAGATTGTTGATATTTTGCCACAATTTTGGTTCTCAGGTCCTCAGACAGTTCTCGTCTCCTCTTTCTGTTGTCCATGCTTAGTGTGGCACAGACAGACACACAATGCAAAGGTTAAGTGAACGTCTCTCCTTTTTATCTGCTTTCAGGTGTGATTTCTATATTGCCCACACCTGTTACTTGCCCCAGGTGAGTTTACAGGAGCATCACATGCTTGTAACATTCTTATTTATCCGCAGTTGTGAAAGGGTGCCAATACTTTTGTCCAGCCCATTTTTGGAGGTTTGTGTGACATTATGTCGAATTTGCTTTCTTTCCTCCCTTTTTTTGTTTTGTCCCAATACACACAAAGGGAATAAACATGTGTATAGCAAAACATGTGTTAATGCAATACGTTTCGTGAGAAATACATGATTTCCTGGAGAAATATCAAGGGTGCCAACAATTTCGGCCATGACTGTATATCCCAGCTCCCCTGTACTCCATTATAGTGATAGGACGTGTATACAGTAATGTATATCCCCCTCCCCTCTACTCCATTATAGTGATAGGACGTGTATACAGTAATGTATATCCCCCTCCCCTCTACTCCATTATAGTGATATGACATGTATACAGTAATGTATATCCCCCCTCCCCTGTACTCCATTATAGTGATATGATGTGTACACAGTAATGTATATCCCCCTCCCCTGTACTCCATTATAGTGATATGACGTGTATACAGTAATGTATATCCCCCCTCCCCTGTACTCCATTATAGTGATATGACCTGTATACAGTAATGTATATCCCAGCTCCCCTGTACTCCATTATAGTGATGACATGTATACAGTAATGATTACTGTATACAGGTCATATCACTATAATGGAGTACAGGGGAGGGGGGATATACATTACTGTATACAGGTCATATCACGATAATGGAGTACAGGTGAGGGGGGATATACATTACTGTATACACGTCATATCACGATAATGGAGTACAGGGGAGGGGGGATATACATTACTGTATACATGTCATATCACTATAATGGAGTACAGGGGAGGGGGGATATACATTACTGTATACACGTCATATCACTATAATGGAGTACAGGGGAGGGGGGATATACATACTGTGTACATGTCATATCACTATAATGGAGTACAGGGGAGCTGAGATATACATTACTGTATACAGGTCATATCACTATAATGAAGTACAGTGGAGCTGGGATATACATTACTGTATACAGTTTTATATTTTGGACTATTTATTCTAAAGAAAAATGTAATTTCATAAGCTTTAAGAAGGAGTGGTTGGAGCAGGTCGGGGGTGGACCTGGGCAAGTGGTGCAACTGGTGGAAAGTTTTGTGACCAGCTAGTAGGTCTGGACTCGCCTTTTTACCCCCTGGGGTGTTCGTTCACCTTTTCCTTTTTTGATAAAAGGTGAAGACTTTAATCCTAGACACCCTGTGTAAGGCAGAGACCATGTCTAAAACCCACAAGTTGAGTCCTCGATACAGAATCCTAGCAGGCGGCCTATAAATAATGCTGTTCAGCAGATGTACCAGCTGCCGGCAGCGCTTACCGATTATAGAACCAAGATCAATACACCAGGAAAGATGACGCAAGCTGGGAAAATATCTACAGGGTGACTAGCTGTATATAATAGATGACTGTTCTGAGTGAAGCTCCTGCGCTGTGTGTGTGCAGCTGGAAGCCAGGCATCTGGGTCGGCCTTTCATAATGTAGAGTGTTCGCTGGCAAATATTTAGGAGAATGCACAACAAATGTCAAATGAAAAAATGATCATTTGATTACATTCCTCAGGCCAAGAAGCAGCAGATCTCTGCACTTTGGGCCTCACTGATAGAAGTGTCTGAAGGAAAAGCTGTCATTATCACCCAGCAAATACGACTAGAACCTGTCCAGAGTACAGCCAGCAATATCAGGTATTTAGATTTAGGGCTCATTCACACGTGACTGTTCTACCAACTCTTGCCAAACGCCCCTATAGCTTTTGGCAAGCGTTGGTCCGGCGTCTGCGGAGCGTTTTTTAATGCTCGGCAAACGCTCCGCAAGCGCCGCATGCGCGGTTCAGCGGCAGGTGCTAGGTGTTTGCCGAGCGTTAAAAACGTCCTATAAACGCCTATAATGAAGTTTGAATTGCGTTACTGCTCCGCAAACGCCCGGCCGGCATTTGCGGAGTGGCACCATAGACTAGAATAGGAGGCTTCAACGCCTCCTGACTCGACCAGAGGCGTCCGTTTTGACGCAACGTTAAAGCTCCTGTTAGAACAGAACCATGTGCTGCAATGTGTAGAATTGTCCGAGGCGTTTGGGAAGCAGTAAAAACGCTTCCCAAACGCCTTTCTGCCGCCTGCACACAACGCTAGTGTGAACGTAGCCTTAGAGTCCTACTATAATAGGCAGGTAGGTACAACCTACTGTACGTACCTATATAATGCTATGCTGGCAGTGTGGATAAAAATCAATGATTTAAAAAAAAAAAAAAATCTGATTTTTTTTAATTTAAATCGGATTTTTTTAAATAAAATGCTTTTTGAGGAAAATATATTACCATCCAAAGGTTATTCCATCATGAAATAAAGATTAGTTTTTTAATTATGTAGAATAAGGCTGTATATGTTTAATTTTTTTGGTAAATAAATGCCATGAATCCATTCACAATGTCATGCTCTTCCAGAGGTTTTTGTAAGATTATTGGGCCGTTTCTCTGCCTACAAGATATTATCACAGATTCTTGGTTTACTTTTGCAGTTCTCAAAACTGAATTTGACTCAGCGGAGATCACATGCCTCTTCTTCACAGCAAAAATGTTATAACATGAACAGAGTTAAGAAAAAGACCTTCATCCTAACTTCTACAAACCTATGAATACAGAATCAACCCCTTCAGTGCGAAGTTTCAAGAGGTTCAGTGAATAGAATAGAAACAATATTTTTCTGATTGTTTGGAGTGGAATAGATCTGCACAAGAAGAAAGTGAAACTAATTGTGAGGAGGAAGGGGCTGACAGTCTCTTAAAATATATATATTTTGTTTAGCCAAATTAGTAACAAACATGGATGTTTGTTTAAGCAAATAATATAGGCTGGAATGTTATTGTTTCAGTTGAATAAATCTATTTAAATTATTATTAAGGTAATGATTATTTTTCTCCTTCCTAAGTACAACAGGAAAGTTGTCCAAATATGAATGATTAACCTATTAAACTGGGGATAAAAAAAATATGAAAAGTTATTCTAAAAATCTTCATCTACTTGCATATTAAAGTTATACCAGCAAGAATTAGTCTTTATGTAGAAAACTAGGATTTAAATCAAGCCTTACTGACTAGTGATTTAAATCAGTTTGATTTAAATCAAATCCACCCTGTATGCTGGTAAAAGAAAAAAAATTATACAGAAAGCCGAGCATCGGAAAATGGGCATGTTCCCAGCTAGGCAGCCTTCACACTGATCCACTTTTGTTCAGTTAAAAAAAAAAACACAAACAAAAAAAAAAAAAAAAACGAAAGAAAACTGCATCCTATGTAGCTCTTCACACTGGTCTGTTGCGCTTCCGATGCAGTTAAAATAAATAAATCCCTGCTTGCTGCATTTTTGGTGCATGCTTGTTTGGGTAACAGAAAGAAAAAAAACGCACACACCAAAAACGCATCCCTCCATTGAAATGAATGGAAATAGCATCAAAACTTAACGCACCTGTAGGAAGTGATCAAGCCGAGGGCCACAAAATCACGACAAGGAAAATCACATTATGGTGCCCTTACAATCAATGAGTCTCAGCACAGTGCAATTTAGGAAAAGGTTCCTGGTGGACTTCAGTGCAATTTGAGCCCCATAGACTTGTTATCTCACAGAAGTAGCATCATGGATGAGTCTTTGTTTTTTGTTTTTACACCCTCATCTCTCCTGCCTGGTCATCCTTTGATTTTGATACCCCTGCAATTTTGGAGCTTTCCTTGGATCCTTTCTTTGATCAATCAAACGATGGATCAATCAAAGGATGGCTCAAACACACTTCAGCATGAACCCAGCCTTAGCAAGGATGACCAGGGAGAAGTGAGAGTTAAAAAAAAACAAAAAAAAAAAAACACTCATCCATGAAAATCACTTAGGAATGTTTCTTCTCTATGCTGATGCTTCTTCTAAAGTCACATCAAAATAACAGTTAGCACTGCAGAGTTGCACTAAAAATGCCATGAAAATTGCATCAGAACAGCGGGAAGTGATGAGGAAAACGCACAATAAACATGACAAAAATGCATTGTGTTGTAGATAAACTCAACGCAGAAAAGAAAAAAAATTATATGCATTTTTTAGCATTTTTTTTGAGACAGATAAAGCCTTATTTTGGTGGTATTTATTCACCTTTGGAATTTTTTATTTTTTTTTGCTATATAAATGAAACAGTCAAAATTTTTGTAAAAAAGGGTTTATCTTATAAAATGTTGCAAATAAATATTTCATCATAAATCTTGGCCAAAATGTATTCAGTTACATTTTTAGTAAAAAAAAATAACCGAAATTAGTTTATAACCATAAATTATAATTTAAAAAAACATTTTTTTAATATTATTGTTTGTTTTGTTTTTACATACTGTCACCCTAGCAGTACAGTGTCAACATGGTGACACTGTACTACTTGTGGGGGGTGATGAAGATTTTTTTTTTTTATTACTACACTGATTGCTTTTACACCATAAAGGCTGTAAAAGCAATAATTTCTCCTTCTCTCTGGCTGCATTCTTACAGCCATTGAGAAATACTCTGTGAGCTGTGATTGGTCACAGCTTGTCACATGGTACAAAGCTGTTGAGAATAGCCTTGTACCATGTGACCTCTGTGATCATTCACAGATTTCACACTTAGTAAGCAATAATGTCAGAAGTGACATCTTGCTTACTACTCTGCATGTGATCACTGATTGGCCAATCAGTGATCACAGGATAGGGACCTCACACAGAGGTCCCGTACGTCAAATCGATGTTCCACTGTGTCCGGAGGACACAGCGGGCACCGGATCGTGGTTCTGCGCGCTCCCAGGGAGCGTGCACAAGCAGGGGGCGGGGAGGCCGTTTATAAACAATGGCCGGATGGGAGGTGGTTAATGTGACCCCGAGTGACTTGTGTCAGACAATGACCTGGGCTCTGATACAAGCAAAAGTGCATGGAGTAGAGCTCTGCTACCTCTGGTCCTTGGCTATCTACAAACTGAGTGCTGCTGGTGTCAGGGAGCTGCATTCTATTGATGGTATCATGAATTCACAGATGCACTGCTCTATGTTGAAAGAGGATGCTACCATCACTTAGTGCCTTTTTCTAACATGACAATGATCCAAAACAAACATCTATGGTCACTGTTACATTTCTGAAGAACAGGGTGAAAGTGAATCAGTAGGCAAGTATGTCTCCTGATCTGAACCCGATTGAACACCTAGGGGGAATTCTGAAGAGACAAGCTGAGCATCACTCTCCATCCAGCATCCAGGGTCTAAAAGAGATCGTTCTTGAATAATGCAAAAAGATCGATGTTGCAATATGTCACCAACTTGTTCATTCCATGCCTAGAAGACTTGGGGCTGTCCTTACAAATCACGGAGGTCATACAAAATACTAGATGGAGTAGTTTTTGTTGTGGGGTGTAGTTATTTTTGCATCCACTAATTTGAGTAAAACTGAAGATTTTGCAATCCAAGTTATAATATTAACCTTACTTTCATGTAATGAGCTAAACAAATGTTCTATAAAACTCAGTTTTGTCAAAATTTTGGTAATTGTTCTGGTGTTCATTGAGATATTGATTAACCACTTGAGCACCAGAGGATTTACCCCCCTTAATGACCAGGCCTCTTTTTGCTACTCAGCGCTGCACTAATTCAACTGATAATTGCGCGTCATGCAATGCTGCACCCAAACATTTACGTCTTTTTTTTCACACAAATAGAGCTTTCTTTCGGTGGTATTTGATCATCTGTGCGCTTTTTATTTTTCACGCTATAAACAAAAAAAGGCCAAAGATTTTGAAGAAAAACAATATTTTTTACTTTCAGCTTTAAAAAAATATATAGTAAACTCAAAGTTGGTTATAAATTTAGGCCAAAATGTATTCTGCTACATGTTTTTAGTGAAAAAAAATCCAATTGATTGCTTTGTGTGGAAGTTATAGCGTCTACAAACTATGGTATAGATACTGCAATTTACGCCATTTTTTTGCTATACAGCGCTGCGCTAGTTTAACGGACAATTGTGCGGTCATGCAATACGGTACATAAATGAAATTTACATCCTTTTTTCCCCCACAAATTGAGCTTTCTTTCAGGGGTATTTGATTGCCTGTGTGGTTTTTATTTTTTGCGCTATAAAAAAAAAAAAAAAAGGCTGACAATTTTGAGGAAAAAAAAACAATATTTTGGACTTTTTGCTATAAAACATGTCCAGTAAAAAAAATTTAAAAATCAAATTTAGTCATAAATTTCTGCCAAAATGCATTCTGCGACATGTCTTTGGTAAAAAAAAAAACCCAATACGTGTAAATTAATTGGTTTACGTGAAAGTTATAGCTTTTACAAATGGCGGGAAAGATACTGGGATTTTTAGTGTTTTTTTTAATACTAATAATGGCGGCGATCAGCGACTTATGGCGGCGATCAGGGACTTATGGCGGGACTGCGGCGGACATTCTGACATTGGGGGGTACTGACTTGAGGTCACCAACATCCCCAGTGACACCAATACAGTGATCAGTGCAAAAAATAAAAAAAAAACACTGACACTGTACTAATGGCACTGGGGAGGAAGGGGTTAACTTTATTTTGCAGGGAAGGGTTATCTGAGTGAGGGGAGTGTTTTACTAGGGGGCGGGGTGTGTACTGCAGGGAACACCACTGATCAGGAGAGGGAAACTCTTCTGTCCCGATCAGCTTGTCCTCGAGCTGTCAGGGAAGTGACAGAAAGCACAGCTACTGCAGCTGTGTTGTCTGTCACTGATTGCCGCCGATCGCCGGGTCATAGCCGGTAAGGACCGGCTGTGACCCGGCGACTGACATCCGCGGCTGTGATCGGCGGGACAAGCAGGGCGGCGGCACGCCTTGCGCACGCCCCCAACCTGTTTACAAAACACACGTTTTTAAAATGTGGTTTTGCCTGCCCGTGCCGCCATGTAGTTCTACAGTGGCAGGGCGGCAATTGGTTAAAATCTTACTTTTCAAACGGGGTGTACTCATTTATGCTGAGCACTGTAGTTCTCCGTTAAAGCTGAAGTACAGCCAAAATCATTTTTGGCTATTTGCACAGTAAAAATAAGTTGGCTTTAATGATCTGTACCCCGTCTCTGGTTGCTGCAGTGTTTGTTAACTATTTTACACAGACAGCAGTCTCCCGTTTGCACAGAGACGTGTAGCTGCAGGACTGTGATCCCTGCGAGTTGCTCACTTGGCACTACTGCTGTGATTTTGGAAGCCAACAGTACAATTTTACCCGAGTGTGTGACTGTCCCAAAATGAACACACTATACACCACCCAGCAATGGTTGTCGCGCAGTTTCTGGGGCAGTCAGCAAGATAAAGTCATCAGCTCTGCTGTGGACTATAACTGCTGTAAAGAGTATTAAATAGTATGTACACCCAAGAACAAAATTGTAATATACTGCAGCTTACAATCCTTACTTGGTGGGCGGTGCGTGCATTGATGTCTTTTTTCCAGATCATTTTCATCTGGTGATCTTTCCAGTAGCACACTTCCTATTCTAGGATGACAACTCTCACACATCAGCATTTTCACCATAGGAAAGGCATTGTCAGGACTACAATCCCCCCTACTCTCATATGTATAACATAAGGAGGGGAGTTTCTGTAGTTCACAGAGACAGCAGATGTGCACAGCGTAGAGGAGGTTATCAGCTCACTGATTTTCTGGCAGGTTACCTAGTTAGTCTGGCTGAAAAAAGACAAAAGTCCACCCAGTTCAACCTTAAAAAATAAATATAATCCTATACCCACAGTTGATTCAAAGGCAAAAAAAACCCCAGCAAAGCACGATCCAATTTGCTCCTGCTGGGAAAATAAATTCCTTCCTGATGCCCCGAGAGGCAATCGGATATTTCCTGGATCAACTTTACCTATAAATGTCAGTATCCAGTTATATTCTGTGTATCCAAGAAAGAATCCAGGCTTTTTTTTAAAGCAATCCACTGAGTGGCCAGACACAACTCTTGAGGGAGTCTATTCCACATTTTCACAGCTCTCACTGTGAAGAAACCTTTCCGTGTTTGGAGATTACTTTTACTTTTCCTCCAGACGTAAAGAGTGCCCCCTTGTCCTCAGTGATGACCTCAGGGGGAATAACTCTACACCAAGTTCACTATATGAACCACTGATGTATTTATACATGGGAGATCATATCCCCCCTTATGTATTATACATGGCGATCATATCCCCCCTTATGTATTATACATGGCGATCATATCCCCCCCTTATGTATTATACATGGAGATCATATCCCCCCTTATGTATTATACATGGCGATCATATCCTCCTTATGTATTATACATGGAGATCATATCCCCCCTTATGTATTATACATGGAGATCATATCCCCCCTTATGTATTATACATGGAGATCATATCCCCCCCTTATGTATTATACATGGAGATCATATCCCCCCTATGTATTATACATGGAGATCATATCCCCCTTATGTATTATACATGGAGATCATATCCCCCCTTATGTATTATACATGGAGATCATATCCCCCCTTATGTATTATACATGGAGATCATATCCCCCCTTATGTATTATACATGGAGATCATATCCCCCCTTATGTATTATACATGGTGATCATATCCCCCCTTATGTATTATACATGGAGATCATATCCCCCCTTATGTATTATACATGGAGATCATATCCCCCCTTATGTATTATACATGGAGATCATATCCCCCTTATGTATTATACATGGTGATCATATCCCCCTTATGTATTATACATGGAGATCATATCCCCCCTTATGTATTATACATGGAGATCATATCCCCCCTTATGTATTATACATGGAGATCATATCCCCCCTTATGTATTATACATGGAGATCATATCCCCCCTTATGTATTATACATGGAGATCATATCCCCCTTATGTATTATACATGGAGATCATATCCCCCTTATGTATTATACATGGAGATCATATCCCCCCCTTATGTATTATACATGTTGATCATATCCCCCCTTATGTATTATACATGGGGATCATATCCCCCCTTATGTATTATACATGGAGATCATATCCCCCCTTATGTATTATACATGGAGATCATATCCCCCCTTATGTATTATACATGGAGATCATATCCCCCCTTATGTATTATACATGGAGATCATATCCCCCCTTATGTATTATACATGGAGATCATATCCCACCTTAATCTCCTCTTCTCAAGAGAGAATAAATTCAGTTCCTCTAATCTTTCCTCATAGCTGATCTCCTCCATGCCTCTTATCAGTTTGGTTGCCCTTCTCTGTACTTTCTCCAGTTCCCCAATGTTCTTTTTGTGAATTGGTGCCCAAAACTGAACTGCATATTCCAGATGAGGTCTTACTAATGATTTGCACAGGGGTAAACAGGTATTTTTCACATTTATTGATATAAAAACAATTTTCAAAGGAATATTTAACAGACCAAAATGAAAAAAAAAAAGAAAAAAGAGCAAATGAGAAAAAGTTTAATAGTAGGATTTACAACACACTCGACAATTATGAAGATGCAAGAACTTCACATCCATGCACAAATTGCTGTCCACATGCATATTTTATCCAGGGAATATGCATTGTAGCTAAATACACAAAAGAATGGCCAAAAAGCTTCCTTACCTGAGATAGATCAGGTATGTCTCCTCTGTCAATCCCCACTTGCTAAAATTAAAAGGAAAAACAAAAAGGTTAAAATAGCTCTGATTTTTTGGTGTGACATAGCAGGCCCACCGCCCCAGCATTCCACAATGCAGTGCTTGGGGCTTGAGTAAAATACTGCTAGGCTGAAGCAGTGCCACATAGGAGGTACTTACAGCCCTGCACCAATTATTAAAATGGCTGTGCAAACATTGTGCAATTCAAGACTCCTGTGGAGCTGATCATATATTTGCATTTTAAAACTTCGAATGTACACCCCTTGAGGTTTAGGGACTGATGTGAATCTACAATATATATGTAAAGCGCTGCGTAAAATTAACGGCGCTATATAAGTACCTGAAATAAATAAATAATAAAACTTCATTTAAACAAACATTTTGCCGTATGGGGGGGGGGGGGGTGGCAAAGCAATGAAGATATCACTAAAGAGAGCAGCCACCAGCACAATGGACGCCTCACCTTTAATGTGAGTACCATCCCTTATGCTTTATTATATAATTTGTCATCTTTTTTTTTTTGTACCGGTCAGGTTGCAATGTTAGCTGGTGTCTATCTCACTATAGAACAGTATTTATGTTGCAGCTGCTGAATTTTCACAACTCTCTACTGGCATTTCCACATCTGGGAATGGCTGGCAAGCGTGAGGGGGGTAGGTGGCAGCAAGGCATAAAGACAGGATTATTACAAATGTCTTGTGTACTTCAATAACGTATTGTGGTTGAGTGTAGCATGCCCAGTATCCACAAACAGATAAATGGCATTTTTATTCCCATCAAAACTTTAGTTTTAACACTTATATTAACCACTTGAGCTGAGGATTTACCCCCCTTAATGACCAGCCCTCTTTTTGCTACTCGGCGCTGCACTAAGTCAACTGATAATTGCGCGGTCATGCAACGCTGCACCCAAACGAAATTTACGTCCTTTTTTTCACACAAATAGAGCTTTTTTCGGTGTAATTTGATCACCTGTGTGCTTTTTATTTTTCACGCTATAAACAAAAAAACGCCAAAAATTTTGAAGAAAAACAATATTTTTTATTTTCAGCTATAAAAAATATATAGTAAACTCAAAGTTGGTTATAAATTTAGGCCAAAATGTATTCTGCTCCATGTTTTTGGTAAAAAAAATCCCAATAAGTGTATATTGATTGCTTTGTGTGGAAGTTATACCGTCTACAAACTATGGTATAGATACTGCAATTTACGCCATTTTTCTGCTATACAGCGCTGCACTAGTTTAACGGACAATTGCACGGTCATGCAATACGGTACATAAATGAAATTTACATCCTTTTTTTCCCCACAAATTTCTTTCGGTGGTATTTGATCGCCTGTGCGGTTTTTATTTTTTGCGCTATAAAAAAAAAGTCTGACAATTATGAGGAAAAAAAAAACAATATTTTGGACTTTTTGCTATAAAACATGTCCAGTAAAAAAAAAATGCAAAAATCAAATTTAGTCATAAATTTCTGCCAAAATGCATTCTGCGACGTCTTTGCTAAAAAAAAAACCAATACGTGTAAATTAATTGGTTTACGTGACAGTTATAGCGTTTACAAATGGCGGGAAAGATAGTGGGATTTTTAGGTTTTTTTTTATACTAATAATGGCGGCGATCAGCGAATTATGGCGGCGATCAGGGACTTATGGCAGCGACCAGCAACTTATGGTGGGACTGCGGCGGACATTCTGACATTGGGGGGTGCTGACTTGGGGTCACCGACATCCCCAAAAACACTAATACAGTGATCAGTGCAAAAAAAAAAAAAAAAAAAACTGACACTGTACTAATGGCAATGGGGAGGAAGGGGTTAACTTTATTTAGCAGGGAAGGGTTATAGGAGTGAGGGGAGTGTTTTACTAGGGGGCGGGGGTGTTTGCTGGGCGGGACAAGGCTGATCGATCAGCTCATCCTCGAGCTGACAGAGAGGTGACAGACAGCACAGCTACTGCAGCTGTGCTCTCTGTCACCATTTACCTCCGATCGCCGGGACATAGCCGCTAACGAGCGGCTGTGACCCGGCAACTGACATCTGCGGCGGTGATCCACAGGACAAATAGGGCAGCAGCGCGCCTCGCACGCTCCCCCTATTTGTTTACAAAACACACGTTTTAAAACGTGGTTTTGCCTGTGAGTGCCGCCCTGCCACCGTATATGTACAGCGGCTGGGCGGCGTGCAGTTAAAAGTGGTTAAAGCTAGCACTTTTACCCCCTTCCTGTCCAGGCCAATTTTCAGCTTTCAGCACTGTCGCACTTGGAATGACAATTGCGCGGTCATGCAACACTGTACCCACATGACATTTTTCATTTTTTTTCCCTCATGCTGTGACAGCATGAGGAAAGTGCTGCTGCTAACCAGCAAGTTTGTTTACAACGTGATCAGCTGTGAAGGGACACAGCTGATCACGTAGGAATCAGCTGCAGTGATTGGCTCTATACCGTGACGTGATTAGCTGTGTCCGAAGAACACAGCAAACACAGAGAGTAAGTGCGCTGTAGCCATCATTTGGCTATAGCGTGGTCAGCGAGCGCTTAAAATGTAGGTAGGAAACAAATGTCCTACAGACAGCAGGCATAAGGCAAGCAAACCAAAGGCATTTGATAACTAATAAGGAAATGCAGTGGGCCTCAGTAACAGGAGTACACACATACCTCAGCAACTTTTAAAAACTCTGAAATCCGTGTCATTCGGGTGAGGAACTTCTTGTAAATATCCAACCCGTCTTTACACTGGTTCTTCTTCATGTCAAAGTATTTTTCTAAGAGAGAAGATTGGGGAGAACTTGGTGTAAAACACCTTGTAGTGTACATGTAGTGGTCACACTTGTTAGGAATTCAATGGTCAGGAGAATCTAGGAGACCTTTATGCTAGAAGTTCATGGGCACTAGAGCAACTGTGACCTTATAGCTGTGAGTCCTGTTCTGCTGCAACCCATAACATTGGTAGCAGCGAAAGGGTTAAAGATGCCAAAATGGAAGCCATATAGTCCGCCATTACTTAATGTCCTTCCCAAAGTGAGTTGGCTGTCACTCTGATGCTTTGGCACGATTCCTTTCAAAACCAGCATACACAAATTTAAAGCACAACTACACTGCATCTGAGCACTACAAACAAAAAACACCATTTAATTCATTTTTATTATACAAAGCAAACTCCCCCATAGTCTACATGCTCAGAAATCACTTTGAAAACCAATCCCCTAGCAATTATGGCTGCAGCCATCTTGAATAAGGGCAGATGACTCATATAGCATTTACTTCCTGGAATCTATCTGCCCTTAGCTCAGGCATGCAGGCAGGCAGGAGGGTGTGCTTAGCTGAGAAAGACCCTCCTCCCATGAAGACTCCTGGGGATGTATGACATCATTTGCCTAGTCATGGAAACCAGAAATGTGACTAAAGAAATGTAAAAAAAAAATTAACACAAATAAATTTAATATACTTTCCTATCTATTTACTAATACTAGCAGCATAAGGAATAAAAACTGTCCATGCTGATTGAGTGAAGTGCCACTTTAATTATTCAGCATTTCTGTTCCAGGCCAGTGACTGAAACGTATTGCTGTCACACAGAGACAGACAACTAGTATATGAAAATGAAGAATGAGCAGCCCAGGTTTTTCTCCTATTACAAGTACACTGGTGAATTCCAGGTATGGCAAGTGCCATACCTGGAAGATTCTGCTGGAAACTGAATATCTCTGTAGAAGACAGTATTACTACAGAGATTGCAGCTGGCTTCAGGGACCCATGCCAAGTGGCTGGCCTGCACAGGCATTACACTTTGCACTTAAAGCAAAGCATTCTCTGATTGGATGAGGTGCAGATCCTGATGTCACCGCCTGCCTCTCCACCTCGTCCAATCAGAGAATGTTTTGCATTCACTGAGAAAAAACAAAGCATTCTCTGAATGATGCCGTGTTGTGTGAGCTCCTGCGTTCACGGAGAAGCAGAGCAGCCACTATGCAAGGGACACAGAAGCCAATGGCAATCACTGCAGTAACAGTACCTACCACAGTGATTTCCAGCTTCCTCTTCAGGTATGGCACATGCTGGCTCTGTTTATTTACCTGTACCTTGATGTTACTCTTATATTATCATTAAACATACTACACTATTGGAGTTCTTTTCTCTCTGGGCTCATTTATCTGGCACTGAGAGCCCTTATCCTGAAGGATCTTTTCCTGGTTTCCATCTGCTTGTATGATCCCCCTGATGGCTGGAAATTGTACTGCTGGACACGGTTAACCTGAGATGTGGAAACCTGCTTTGGATAGATGGCAGCTGGTGAAGCACCTCCACCTGATGATCACATCCGCATGCTGAGTTCCCATCCCCCCCGAGTACCAAGGAGTAGGTCTTATTTACTCCAACGCACATTTATCTGTGCTATCTGGTTAGTGCATAGTATGCTCATCGTTTCCAGCCACAGCAGCCACGAAAGTTATCCTCTGTTCTTTGTGTCACCACAGTCACATTACTCCGCATTAACTATATCCTACAAGTTTATGTTACTGTGTGATACTATCTGGTCGGTGCATAGTATGCTCATTGCTTCTAGCTACAGCAGTCACAAATATTAATCTTTGCTTATTGTATATCCACAGTCATATCATTCCGCATGAACTATATCCAATAAGCTTTGTTGCTGTTATTTAGTACCACAGTCACAGCAGTCACAAAAGTTTTATTATTGCTCACTGTGTCACAACAGTCACATTAATTCGTATGTACCATATCAAATAAGTTTGTATACTGTGAGATACCATCTGCATACTGTAAATATTATAGAGCGCCGCATTTGTATTTTTTATTTATGGCACATACATACTTACATTGGACCAGCATGGACTATACAACCATGCAAGTATGTATGTACCTACCACAGTGATTTCCAGCTTCCTCTTCGGGTATGGCACATACATACTTACATTGGACCAGCATGGACTATACAACCATGCAAAAATAGCTATATCTGGAAATCAGTTTCGGAAAGCTAACAGAAATGAATTTTGAGTCCATGAAAGCGCTCCAGAATAATCTTCACTCACATGCTTATCTTTAAATAAAGAAATTGTAAAAAAAAAAAACAACAAAAAATTGAAACTTGAACTTGAACAAGCAAGGCTTCCCTATTCAATGGCCAGAATTCTGGCCATTAGAATGCATTGACGCGCACCAATTTGCTTTTATGTAAGCTAAAGTGCATTTTTTCACATTTGAGCATTTTTTTTTATGCTCAAAAAGCTCCTCTGCGGTTTTCTGTCTGTTAACTCCCCTGCCACTAACCTCCTGAAAACACCTATAGTGTGCATGGACATAAAGGCTAACATGGAGGGGAGCTAACAGGAAGAGAAAAGTAAAAGCTCAAACGCCTGTAGGAGCAGCTTCTTTGAGCTGCAGTGTGCATGAGATCCAAGAAGCCCACATGATTGCTGCATTTACTAGACACCTCTGCTAAATGCATTCATGCGGCCTCACACTGCGTAGAATTATTTACACTGATATCACTTGCCGAATGAGAAAATATCTGCCCTCTGGTTTTCTGCTATGTAACAAGTGTTACAGAATGACAAATCAGCTCTATTTACCTAACAGATTAATTATCCCTTCATTGTATGCGGCAAACAGTCTGATGGCATCCTTGAAGAGCAGCATGAAAGCAGCATTAATGACTCCATTTGTCAGTTCGTTGGCATTTACCTAGGAGAGAGGGAAAATGCAAAGCACTAAAAACATGGAAAACAAAAAAGGTGGATGCTTGAATGGGCATTGCCCGACTGCCAAAAGATCCAAAATACTAAAAGACTTTCAACGCACGCACGCACGCACACACACACACACACGCACACGCACCCGAACTACCTTAGCAGGCACATTTTATAACTTCCGAAATTCAAATTTTGAAAAGGAATAGAAAATAAAAAGTACAGTGGCTAAATGGTTAGCACTTCCACCTGTCAGTACTATGGTTGTTGGTTCGAATCCAAACTATGGCACCACCTGCCTGGAGTTTGCATGTTCTCCCTATGCCTACGTGGGTTTCCTCTGGATATTCTGGTTTCCTCCCACACTCCAAAGACATGCTGGTAGGTGAATTAGATCCTGTCTTAATTGTCCCTAGTATGTGTATGTATGAATGTAAGTTAGGGACTTGAGATTGTACACCCCTTGAGGGTTAGGGACCAATGTGAATGTACTAAATATATATGTAAAGCGAAGCGTAAATTGATGGCGCTATATAACTACCTGTAATAAATAAGCAGCAGCCAGACATCGCCAGTCCCGGCTTGATTTGGGGGATCTCAGGCCAAAAACCTCGTACACAGCCAACCAAAGGCTCCTCTGCAATTGGCTGGTAAAGGGTATCTGCCTTTCTATAGAAAGCTAAAACATGTGTAAAGTGGTTGTAAACCCTTACCATACACCCAGTGAAGTGACTGGCCTCAGGTGATACACAGGGATTAAACAAATCCTCCCACATAAATTGTACTTGTTTTCTGTAGTTCTCTTCTCTAAAGCCTATTAAACAAGCACAGATCAAAGGCTTTTTCTTAGCTCCAGCAGACAAGGGGCAGGGATCTGTTACAGAGATCACAGAATAGAGCAGAGAGCCAAGTGTAATCTGAGACCTGAGCAGGGAGAATAGATACAACCCCCTCTATATAGTCTCATAGGAAAACATGCACATCTGAGGCCATCAATAACCTGCTGTCTGCTGGAGGGGCCAGGGCAGTCTGCTGGAGGGGCCAGGGCAGTCTGCTGGAGGGGCCAGGGCAGTCTCCTGAGATTCTGTGGTCTCAATATAACCTGTCAGAAGTGACTAATGCAGACAACAGAGGGCAGAGAGAGAAGACAGAAATCACACTTGGTGCTTTGGACTGAGGCTAGTACATTCTATAGAGGGATATGCGCTGTTCATTTTTCCATTTCAGGGGTTTACAACTACTTTATGTGGCCACTCATCCTGCCTGGCTTCCTATTAATAGTGGAAAAACCTGCAGAAAAGTCTAGATTTAGGTATATTCTACTCACATTGAAATCAAGCAGGGCATCCATTTGGTTCTGTATAATGGGCATTGTCTTTAGCAACTTTTCTGTGTTCATTGTTCTCATGACGCCATCAGCCCTAAAAACAAAAACATAATATAGCAGGATTCAGTACAGTTGCACTTTTATGGGTTTTTTGTTTTTTTTTTTTTAAATGCAGACTGCTAAAAAAGCACACATGCATTCCAGTGGGCCTATCTTATCGTGGAAGTGGAGTTTACATTCAGAATATCTTTTACTGCCAGCAAGTCAAATGAATATTATGCAGCTCTTACAATCTGAAGGGCCGGGGCAGAGGACGGTATTCAGCTACAATCACTTGGGTACACTGTAATAACAATGAGGGTCCTTGCAGGAGCCACTGTCAGTCAAGCTGTTCAGACAGTCCCAGCAAGAGGAGATCCACTAACAGGTAGAGGACACCGGCAGGATTACCAGGTATTTATATAGAAATTAAAGCCTTTAGAAATAAAAGGGCAAAACACAGTGCACTTTATTAAAAAGCCAGCCACTGGTAAAGGACAAATATTTGGGTTGACAAACACTTTTGCAGAATACCGAAGGAGAAAAAAAAATACAGCTACAGTGCGTGCAACTGGTAAATTTTAAATCTCTGCACTGAGCTAACTGCAGTCTCCATTCTTCATATTAAGTGGACATCCACTGAAATAGTGTCTCGCAAAAGTATTCATACCCCTTTTCTACATTTTCTCATGTTACAACCAAAAATGTAAATGCATTTTATTGGGATTTCATGTGATAGACCAACACAAAGTGGCACATAATTGTGAAGTGGAAGGAAAAGGAGAAATGGTTTTCAAAATTTTTTACAAATAAAAGGGATGCGCTAATTAGGTAAATAATACAAAGTGAATATAAGAAAAAATATATATACAAAATAAAATAAAAAAAAAGTTTAAAAATAAAAAATTATGCAAAAAAAGTGTCCATAAATAATGTCCAAAAAAGATTTTTAATTAACGTCCACACTATGTTTAGAACCTCCACCAAAAAAAATGTTTTTAAATCACCCAACCAAGCTCAAAAAATAAAATAAAACAAATACCCTTTTTTTTGCTCTGGGCAATATATAACAAATCAATTCTTGAATACAACACTGTGTAAATCAACAAACAAATTTTCCTCCAATGAAAAATATTACTGTGTGAATCAACGAACGAATTTTCCTCAGATGAAAAACCACCATTCAAGGATACAGCAAGGATATATCGCAATCTGATTCTTAGATGCGAGAAACGAACTAATTTTCTTCAGATGAAACTCCACCATTCAAGGGTATAGGTAATTTCCAGGAATATATCTCACAACTCTTTCGTATATTTCCATACCATAGGGACCATGTTTAAAGGCAAGCAAAAAGAATCATGGTGCAGCAAGTTTTAAAATTGTAACAAACTTTTTAATGAACGAATAAAACTCACAAGTCAGGTGTCTCCACCGACACCAGTTTTACAAGCATGTGTTTAGGCAATCGTGCACAAACGTATCTTCGTTTGCTCTGGATCTCCTCCTCTCACATCCAAAGAATGTCTCAGGCGTCAGCATCCAGCAAGCCACGCCCTACGCGTTTCGTCACGACGTCCTCACAGGAGGAGGACGTTCCTCATTGGAGGAAAATTTGTTTGTTGATTTACACAGTATTGTATTCAAGAATTGATTTGTTATATATTGCCCAGAGCAAAAAAAAGGGTATTTGTTTTATTTTATTTTTTGAGCTCGGTTGGGTGATTTAAAAACATTTTTTTTGGTGGTGGTTCTAAACATAGTGTGGACATTAATTAAAAATCTTTTTTGGACATTATTTATGGACACTTTTTTTGCATAATTTTTTATTTTTATTTTAAAAAAACTTTATTTTATATTGTATATATATTTTTTCTTATATTCACTTTGTATTATTTACCTAATTAGCGCATCCCTTTCATTTATTTGTTTAAGCAAAAAAAAATTTTTATTTTTTGAGTTGGGAATTTGCTGCTTTGGAGTTAGAGGGTGTGGCGCCTTTCTTAAAAACACTTTGTTTTTTACAAATAAATCTGTGAAAAGTGTGGCGTGATTTGTATTCAGCCCCCCGCACTCAAAACTTTGTAGAACCAACTTTCGCTGCAATCACAGCTGCAAGTCTTTTTAGGGATGTCTGTACCAACTTTGCACATTTCTGCCCATTCTTCTTTGCAAAATAGCTCAAGCTCTGTCAGATTGGATGGAGAGCGTCTGAACAGCAATTTTCAAGTCTTGCCACAGATTCTCAATTGGATTTAGGTCTGGACTTTGACTGGGCCATTCTAACACATGAATATGCCTTGATGTAAACTAGTGGTCTCCAAACTGCGGCCCTGGGGCTGGATATGGCCCTTCACCTGCCTTTATCCGGCCCTTGGAGCACTATTCCTCCCACTTAAACGACACACTATTCTGCCAACTGATACCAACAATGGGGTACCATTTCACCCACTAACACCAATAATGGGGCACTATTCCTCCCCAATGATAGCAATGGCAGGGCACTATTCCTCCCAATCATACCAATGATGGGGCACTATTCCTCCCAATGATACCAATGGCGGGCACTATTGCTCCCACTGATACCAATGATGGGGCACTATTCCTCCCAATGATACCAATGGCGGGCACTATTCCTCCCACTTATACGAAACACTATTCTGCCAACTGATACCAACAATGGGGTACCATTTCACCCACTAACACCCATAACGAAGCACTACTCCTCCCAATGATACCAATGGTGGAGCACTATGCGATGTTTACTCCCACTGATGCCAGGAAAGTATGCCACAGTCCAACCCTCCTAAAGTTTGAAATACAATAAACTGGCACTTTATTTAGAAGGTTTGGGGACCCCTGATCTAAACCATTCCATTGTAGCTCTGGCTGTAGGTTTAGAGTCGTGGTCTCGCTGGAAGGTGAACCTCCGCCCCGGTCTCAATTCTTTTTCACACTCTAACAGGTTTTCTTCTAAGATTGCCCTGTATTTGGCTCCATCCATCTTCCCATCAACTCTGACCAGCTTCCCTGTCTCTGCTGAAGAAACGCATCCCCACAGCATGATACTGCCACCACCATGTTTCACGGTGGGGATGGTGTGTTCAGGGTGATGTGCAGTATTAGTTTTCCGCCCCACGTAGTGTTTTGTTTTTAGGCCAAAAAGTTCAATTTTGGTCTCATCTGCCCAGAGCACCTTCTTCTACATGTTTGCTGTGTCTCCCACATGGCTTCTCGCAAACGGGACTTCTTCTGGCTTTCTTTCAACAATGGCTTTCTTCTTATCACTCTTCCATAAAGACCAGATTCGTGGAGCGCACGACTAATAGTTGTCCTGTGGACAGATTCTCCCACCTGAGCTGTGGCTCTCTGCAGCTCCTCCAGAGTTACCATGGGCCTCTTGGCTGCTTCTCTGAGTAAGGCTCTCCTTGCCCACCCTGTCATTTTAGGTGGGTGGCAATGACTTGGTAGGTTTGCAGTTGTGCCATACTCTTTTCATTTTCAGATGATGCTCTGTGAGATGCTCAAACCTTGGTATATTATTTTTTATAATCTAACCCTGCATTGAACTTCTCCACAACTTTATCCCTGACCTGTCTGGTGTGTTCTTTGGCCTTCATGATGCTGTTTGTTCACTAATTTTCTCTAACAAACCTCTGAGGGCTTCACAGAACAGCTGTATTTATAATTAGATTAAATTACACACAAGTGGACTATTTACTAATTAGGTGACTTCCGAAGGCAATTGGTTCCACTAGATTTTAGTTAGGGGTATCAGAGAAAAAGGGGGCTGAATACAAATGCATGCCACACTTTTCACATATTTGTAAAACATTTTGAAAACCATTTATTATTTTCCTTCCAATTCACAATTATGTGCCACTTTGTGATGGTCTATCACATAAAATCTCAATAAAATACATTTACGTTTTTGGACGCAACATGACAAAATGTGGAAAATTTCAAGAGGTATGAATACTTTTTCAAGGCAAAGTAGCAACTGATTGACAAGAGGCACTCTAACTGTAGAAGGGCAAAAACAGGCGTATTGAATGCTTCACCTTTATTACCTATCAAAAAGCGTCAATCTCACCCGTATTTACAGAAACTTACCCACGCTTTACTTTGGTGAAGTCGAAAGCAACTTGTCTATAAGAGACTGCCTTCTCATTCAGGTACCGGCTATAGCGTCTTATAAAGGTGGACATATCATAACCTGGAAATGGTAGAAGGTACATCAGTTAAAACCAAACTCAAAATCTGCCAACTATTCAGCGTAGATTTACAAAACTGCAAACTAATAGAAAAAAAAAAACCAGATGGAGTAACCTATATGGGAGTAGCTCCACCTGCCAAAAGGATTTGCATTTCTGTCTCACTCAGACCTGGGCAAATTGCTCTCCACCCCTCACCTCTTCAGTCTCCGCCCGTATCACCCACCTACTGAACGACATAGACTGGATGTCGCTCCATTTCCTCAAATTGAACCTTTCCAAAACCGAGCTCTTAATTTTCCCCCCAGCCCGCGACCCCCCACCCATCCTCTCCATCACGACCAACAACGCCACCATCAGTCCCACCCTGCAAGCCAAAGTCCTAGGTGTCACTCTAGACTCAAACCTGTCCTCCCAACCCCATGTCCAATTGCTGGCAAACTCATGCAGGCTCCACCTCCGAAACATCTCCAAAATATGTACGTTCCTAACCCCAGACACTACTAAACAACTCGTTCACTCCCTTATTATCTCACGTCTGGACTACTGCAACTCCCTTCTCACCGGCCTACCCCAACACAGGCTATCCTCGCTTCAGTCTATCCTGAACTCAGCGGCCAGACTCATCCACCTTACCAACCACTCCGCTTCTGCCGCCCCCCTCTGTCATTCCCTCCACTGGGTCCCGATTGCCCAACACATTCAATTCAAACTACTAACACTGACATACAAAGCCATTCATAACGCTGCCCCAAACTACCTCACCGACCTGATACCCCAATACCACCCAACCCGTACTCTTCGCTCCTCACAAGACCTCCTACTTTCTAGCTCCCTGGTCTCCTCCTCCCACGCCCGACTGCAGGACTTCTCCAGGAATTCTCCCATCCTCTGGAACGCACTACCCCAATCCATCAGACTGTCACCTACCCTCCTCACCTTTAGGCGCACCCTGAAAACCCATCTCTTCAGGGAAGCCTACCCCACCCTCACCTAACAGCCGATCTCCTCCACTCCTCCTGCCACTCCATCCCCCACAGCCACTTCCTCCTGTACCACTATCCCCTCCCTCCTAGATTGTAACCTCCAAGGAGCAGGGCCCTCAAACCCCTCGTGTTTTGTTTTGTTACTGTATTGTCTCATGTTCTGTCCCCCACTATAATGTACAGCGCTGAGCAAACCTTTTGGCGCTATATAAATACTGTATAATAATAATGCTGTAATACAATTGCTTGCATTGTATGCAGTTTCAATGCTGCTCTATTGAACTCAATGGGTGAGTTTGACAAACTGTGTTGCTCGTCAAACTCTGCAGTCCAAGTTAAAAATGCTGTGGTATGTGAACTGCCCTGTCCTGTCATTTTACAGTTCGGACAGGCTGTAAAACCATGGCTCAGCCACCAATTTTTTCCACTCCCTGACTACCCATCTGAAAGAGACCTATTTCATGAGCAGTTGTATCTATTATTCCTAGTGCCAGCTGTTGGTTTTCTGTATGTTTAAATACTTGCAGATCTCCCAGGTCCAAAATTAAGTTCAGACCTCCACAATAGTCCCAGTTTCTCATGTGGCCCATTAGGAAAATGAATTGCCCCTGGCCTAGCTGGTTCTGAGATTTAGACAGGTCCAACAAGAGGGGAGACCCGACTTTCCACTTCTGCAGTTAAAGGGTTAGATCACCTTTTCTGCATAAAATGAAAAGGTTATAACACTTCACACCTTCTAAGTTGATGATCTGTCAGTCCAAACACAGCTGCCATGGCAGTCCAGGGATTTAAAATCCCTGCTCTTCCCTTCTTCTCTGTGCAGCGCTTCCAAAACAGATCAGAACATTACTGGATTTGACCAATCAGAATCACTCTGATTCAACCTGGAAGCCCTGCAGAAACAGGAAGGAGATCAGCAGTGATTTCAAATCCTCACACCGCTACACAAGCTGCGTTGGCACTGACAGCTTATCAGGGCTGGGGAGGGTGTAGGGTGTTAGATTACCTTTTATCTTTAAATTCTTTGGAAAGGACTTCTTACACTTTAACAATTACAGGTCTCCTCTACACCTTCAGACTCATCTCTCTTCTCTCTCCTCCTATCAGCATGCTTTCTGCGCTGCAGTACAACAGATCGGCTCTTTTTTCTGGTTCTACCTCCCCCACAATGAGCTCTACTGTACAGAAATCCAAGAGGCCAATACAAAGTCAAATTCAGGTTCTTACACTGCTTGCATTAAAAAAATACATTTAATGATATTGACACAACACATCGTTGCATTCAATTTCATCTTTAAATATGCCTGGAGCTCTGTTTTAAGAAACACAAAAGAAACAAAACAATTCAAGTTGTCAAATGTACCCTTTTACAGTTTTGCTATTTATATCATTTGACTTTTTTGAGCACATCCAAGACCCACCAGTTCACATTTCCTTCTGTTAGTCGGTTTGTTTTGTCCCAAACATATCTTTATAGAGAAAAGGTCAGTTAGGGAAACTGGCAATTAATAAAAACATCTGTGTGTATAAAGTGCAAGTGTCTCAAAGGGCCTGTATATACAGTTGCAAGAAAAAGTATGCGAACCCCTTGGGATTACGTGGAGTTTTGCATGAATTGAGCATAAAATGTGCTCTGAACGTCATCTAAGTCACAACAATAGAAGAACACAGTCTGCTGAACATAATACTACACAAACATTAGATGTTGCCATGGTTTAATTGCACATAACATGTAAACATTCACAGTGCAGGGAGGAAAAAGTATGTGAGGCCCTAGCTTAATGACTTCTCCCAGAGCTAACTGGAGCCAGGAGTGAGCCAACCTTGACTCCAATCAGTGTGATGATATTGGATATGTTGCTGACAGCTGTCCTGCCCTTAAATAACACACCTGTTTTGGGTTTACTGGTTTCAAGAAATACTGTCTGATGTGAACCATGCCTCGCAGAAAAGAGCTCTCAGAAGACCTACGATCAAGAATTTTTGACTTGCATGAAGCTGGAAAGGTTACAAAAGTATCTCCAAAAGCCTTGATGTTCATGTGTCCACGGTAAGACAGACTGTCTACAAATGGAGAAAGTTTAGCACTGTTGCTACTCTCCCTAGGCGTGGTCGTCCTGTAAAAATGACTGCAAGAGCACAGCGCAGAATGCTGCATGAGGTAAAGAAGAATCCCAGAGTGTCAGCTAAAGACCTACAGAAATCTCTGGCACATGCTAACATTTTTGTTGACACATCTACAATGTGACAGATGAAACCAAGATTGAGTTGTTTGGGAAGAACACACAACACTATGTGTGGAGAAAAAAAAAGGCACAGCACACCAACATCAAAACCTCATCCCCACTATAAAACATGGCGGTGGGAGCATCATGGTTTGGGGCTGCTTTGCTGCCTCAGGGCCTGGATGGATTGTTGTCATTGATGGAAAAATGAATTCCAGAGTTTAACAAGACATTTTGCAGGAAAACGTATGACCATCTGTCCGCCAACTGAAGCTCCGCAGAGGATGGGTGATGCAACAGGACAATGACCCAAAGCATACAAGTAATTCAACAAAACAATGGCTGCAACAGCACAGAATACGCCTTCTGGAGTGGCCCAGTCAAGAGTCCTGACCTCAACCCGATTGAAATGCTGTGGCATGACCTTAAGAGAGCGATTCACACCAGACATCCCAAGAATATTGCTACACTGAAACAGTTTTGTGAAGAGGAGTGGTCCAAAATGACTCCAGATCGTTGTGCAGGTCTGATCTGCAACTACAGGAAACGTTTGGTTGAGGTTATTGCTGCCAAAGGAGGGTCAACCAGTTATTAAGTCCAAAGGTTCACATACTTTTTCCTCCCTGCACTGTGAATGTTTACATGTTATGTGCAATTAAACCATGGCAACATCTAATGTTTGTGTAGTATTATGTTCAGCAGACTGTGTTCTTCTATTGTTGTGACTTAGATGACGTTCAGAGCACATTTTATGCCCAATTCATTCAAAATTCCACGTAATCCCAAGGGGTTCACATACTTTTTTTTGCAACTGTACCTGCAGCAAATGCCAAAACGTTGCTTCTACAGCCAGAGCCTGGATCTTGATAGGCCACACTCTGCCGTGTCTAGGTTAATACCCGTTGTCCCCCACAGAGTTCTACTGGGCAAACAATATGACAGGCTGACTCCCAGTCCACCAGGAAACTACAGAAAGAGGTGGAAAAGCTTTGAAACCATCACAAAATGCCAAAGCTTTCCTTGTCAGGAGGCGTATTCGGCTATAACGGTCCTGGTGGGCAAATCATGTATATGAACCTCTAAGTGCCCGCACTGTAAATCTACAGCAGTCATTTTACGGTAACACGGACTATCAAATCTTACCTTGAAGTCCACTCTTGTCCAAAAAATTGCTCAGATTGAATAAAGTATTCCGGGACGCAAGATACTGGATGAAGCGCTATAAAAAGAGGAAAAAAATAAAATAAATAAAAGGAATGAAAAGCATGTTAAAATATGTTATCAGTAACACCCTACTCCACCTTGGCAGTACCTTTTTTTATTCTTTTTAAAGCCCAATGTGACGGGAGTGACTTTGGGTGGGGGGCCCATGGAACACAGCTCACTTTGGAGAGATGGGGACCCCTGTCTCAGCTCCCCATATCCCTCTTATGTGTAAGTCACCCTGTGCCTGTTAGGGGTACAGGGTGATCTGTGCTAATATTGGGGTGGGGGTTGTGGATTGTTTATTGCCATGTGGTTGCATCCCATTGTTGTATTGTGTCTTACTTGGGAGCAAACTATTATGGGATGTATGTGTTTGTGTATTGGCTTGGTGGGGGGTCTCTGCTGATGTGTCTCTTGTTGCTAGATTTGGTTTGCCCCGCCCTGTATCCTTATGCAGGGAGGGGAAAATTGTTCCCTTGAATGTATATATCTTGTGTCTTGTTAAAATAAAGCAGTCTATTTCCTTGTTTAATACAAGACTGGTCTCATCTAGTCTCGTATGGTCAGCGGTGGTGTCCGTGGATCTGTGTTCTGACAGGGAAGCGGGAGTATAACGGAAACACCCTAGTGCAGTCAGGGCCCGGTTCCGTTATACCCAACACCAGGATATATGTACGGCATCAGCATAGGTGAGGACAGGCGCATGGACCTGGGTGGACAGGCTCTGCATCGCGGTCTAAGCATCCTATGCTGCAAACATGTCAAACTCAGCCACAAGGGAGAATCTGTAAGACCGATGTTCTATTCACTTCCTCTAGGCTGCCAGCACGCAGCTCAGTGGTGAAAATAAAAATGAAACAAATGGCTCAGCTCAATGAAGAGGACTGTACACCCCTGTGAATGAGCCCTACGAAGCATCACTTTTATTAAGGCCCCTGTCATTCCCAATAAACGCATGACCCCATGGGATGCCAAGACATGGTGTTCTGGAGCCAGTTGCTCCGAGACTGGTCGCTGAAGTAGCATTTCTCATTTTCATAAACATATGAAGTTAATTAAATATGGAATGTACATATCTGGAAAGATGCGGGACTCTAGTACAGCTAGGATTATGCTTTAAGTGCAATATGAATAATATGATTAGCTTATATGTGCATAAAAAAAGAGTTAAGGACCACCGAATCATGGCGCCCAACATCAGTTAGTGTGCATATGAGGAGGAAGAGATGGCGAGTGTGTGTACTGGCACACAATTAAGCTGTGTTCACTCTATCAAGTGGCAGTAACTCACCTTACGAGCAATGGTGTGCTATGGTGTCATTCATTGTGAATGACACCTAAAGTAAGTGTGTTGGTCACCCGAAAGGATCAGGTACGATTCTGGCCATGCTGGGGTGCATGTATTGCAAAGCATTAAAAATGAATGGGATGTCTTAACACACACATATATATATATATATATACATACACATAAATATACATACACACACACACCTTCCTTTCTATAAATACAGTTTTATTATTAAACAGGTTTTATATAGCGCCAAAGGTACAATTCAATACAAGAGGGTCATTTGTAGGTGTCAGGAATGGACTGGCCAGCAATGGTGGGACTCACCTGCCTTATGAGCTGCAGTACCAGGGCTGGCCAGCGGGTGCTCCCAGCAATCAGAGACTCAACCTTGCAGCCAGTCAAACACCTGGAACTGATTATACTGGTGTATTTAAGGGATGGCCAGACCTGCAGACTCTGCCTTGGTGTGTGTTTCTCCTGGGCCCTGTATCCTGTTCCTGCTCCCTGTTCCTGTCTGATTTGTTGCTGACCCTGCTCTGATCCCTGGCTTTGTCTGACCATTCTCCTGCTCCTGATCCCTGGCTTGTCTGACCATTCTCCTCTGCCTGACCCTCTGTACCACGCTGCCCGCTACCTGCTGAACCTGGCTTGTGACCCCGACCATTCTCCGCTTGCTCCCCCTGTACCTACCTGCCCGATTGATATTGACCCGGCCTGCCTGATGACGCTTGCATTGTATGTACTGTTATCTGTGGGTGGTTTGGTTTGGTTTCTTTGCACTGTGTTATGTTTTAGTATTGCACTGTGTTTATGTTTGTATTGTTAGTGTTAATAAATTATATTGTTTATAACATATCTGAAGTCTGCGTTTCCCTGCGTCAGTCACACACCTCTGGTCATACCCGGGAGCCCTGACATTAGGCCTTTTCACTGTAACCACAGCCAACATGTTCGGTGCTTGTGCTACTTCTTTTCTATTATCACAGCACACATTTAATAGACCATCAACTCCAGATTCCACTATAAAAGGTCACATTACAGAGGAAGCTGTTACAAGGGGAAGCGCCGATGCTTTGCAGTTTCTATGCATTAGTCAATTAACATTAAATACGACTCATTATCACATCAATTTCCCCTTTTATGTTTTTTTTTTTATTCTCGGAAAATCATCTTTGCTGCTCGATTAGTAATATGCCATTCTATATCTGAGAGATATTATTTTGTCAGTCATTTTAAAAATTACAGCAAAACTAAACCCGTCGATTTAACAGATTATAAATCAGTTCCATTCAAGGCATGCCACAAATGATACATGTCATAGTTGCCTGTGCTCTCAAACAGCCATAAAATGGCTAGTGTCAATACTGATCACATATGCAGTACCGTGGTAACCGCTTATCAAACAGAGGCTAAAAAAGCAACTTCCTTGGCTGTAAAGGATGGGAGGATTTAATTCTGATTTAAGAGTCAGAGGGGACCACAGTGCTCCCAATTCATGCATCACTTGCAGCATTGGGTCAATTTTTGCCCTTCCTAGGTGACTCTCTGCAGGTGAGCGTCTGCAACCCGTGACGCTCAGACTCCACATCACAGAACCTAAAATTGCAGCAGCAGCATGCACCACAGCCTTCAATAAGGCCCCTTCCAGATGGGGCAGATCCATTAGTGATCTGCCTGCTCAGTGGGGGATCTCTCTGTTGATCCCCGCTGAGCAGGCGGATGACAGGTCTCTGTCCGCTCTGCTGCTGCACATCAGACACAGAAACTGCCCGCTGATTTCAGTGGATCAGTCATCTAATTTTGGCATACAGGATCAGATCGAATGCCGGCGGATGTAAGTGGACTACAATCTGCTGACACCCGCTGGTCCATAGAAGTCTATGGATGGACCGATCGGGTCAGCCTGAAAAACAGAGGCAAACCTCATAGATCGTGTGAAAGGGGCCTAAAAGTGAAGGAGGAAGCGGACCCTTCTCTGACACATTTAGCTGCGTGTGTAATCCAATATCCTGCTCGTCAGGTCTTCCAGGAACAAAATGGTAAAAAAAAAAAAAAAAAAACCTAAAAATTCTCAGCATTCAATTTCCTTGGCTCAGAGTTCTGTCCTGGTGGAGAAGATGCCAGTTGGAGCTAAAACTCCTATCAGTGCAGCAAAAGAAAACAGACAGGTCTACCAGCTGTAGATGGCAATGCAGTATGCGGCAGAGGGTAACATTTAACCCCCCTAGCGGTCTGATTATGTTCATATTTCTGTGCTCAAAGCGGTACTTTTTTTGCATGGAAATATGTCGTTTTTTGATTGTAGGCCTGTAATTTTTAGTAATAACTCACTGAAATCTGTCTGAACAAGAGTCTAATAAACATCCCGGGTATGAACAAATTTGAAACACGAAATCATAAATTATAATCTAATAATCATAAAAAAATAATAATAAATTTAATTCAATAATATAATCAAACCAAAAACACTGAAATTTGAAATATAGCGCCAAGTTAGAACATCACTGAGCAAAGTCGCAGAATCGTTTTCAGTGTCTGATGATGAATTTCCCCCACGAATCATTATCACTCAATTCTGCAAGTGGTTCTGATTTACTATCGCTGTTCTCTAGCTGGTCTAAAACCAATTTTGACCTAAAAGGACGCTTTTTGGACGCCATGGACATTTCTCAGTTTCCAGGCAGAAAGAACAGTAAAAATGCAGGCAGGGCGCCGGACAAAGCACTCGGGACAAAATGTATGTGAAATGGTTTGATACAGGAATGTTATACTATGTGATTTTAGTGTATTTAGTGAATGCCACTTTTTGTCATTTTCAAATTTCCCGCCAGTTCCGTCTCCCGTACGTCCCGACGTCGTGGGGAACGGAACCCAGAAGACGGATGCCGGCATCCGCCGGAGGACATTACCGGGGACCCTGCAGGGGGGACATCGCAGGATCGTAGGACCGCAGGACAAGGCAAGAGAAGAACAGATCCCGGAGCAGCGCCACATGGTAAGCCCGAGTGTAGCTTGGGGTTACCGCTTGTGGTACTGAAACTTTACCACGAGCTACACTCGGGAATACCGCCAGGGAGGCTACAACAAGCGCCTAGTCCGGATACCCCTGTGGTGACAATCTTTGGAGCCAGCTAGTGGAGTTCTCTGCTCTGTTGCAGCTAAAGTGCAATAGATCTCCTTTTATTGAGATCTTGGGTCCAGAACAGGGGCGGACTGACAACTCATGGGGCCCCCGGGCAATAGGGGATCATGGGGCCCCTGTGTCCTTGCCCAAACTCAAAAAAGCCTATGAAAAAGGTACCAAGGGCATCTCATGGGGCCCCCTACTGACCCCGGGCCCTCGGGCAGTGCACGAGTTTTCAAATGGTCTGTCCGCCCCTGGTCCAGAAAGAGGCTCTGCATGAGGGATAGCGCCTACTTTATATTTGTTGTGTGTTCTTATTAACAAAGCATAGCATAAAATATTTAAAAAATCTCCCAGCTTTGTGATGTTTAGGAGAAGGCTGTGGAATATTATTTCACAGGACTAACCCTGTCTGTACTGCATTCGCACTTCTTTCTCACTAGCTGTAAACCAGATTTGAGCACAGTCCGTACTAACAAGGGGTTAAAAATGGAGAAACCACCCATGTTATTGAGGTATAGCTTAAGCTGACCATAGATGGTTCAACGCTTGTCTGGTTCAGCAGGGACCAGTCGAAATATGAACCATCTATGGGTAAGCGGATTGTACCCGGGTTGATCCATCGACTTGGGTACAACCGGCATGTCAGATTTTTACATGCGATTATTGCCAGTGGCTGTTAGCAGTAATCTCTGTGTTCCCCCGGCAGTGAAAGCTCTCCGCACCCCCCCAGGAGAACATATCTCTGTGGAAGGGATCAACACAGTAAGTGTTGAAAGAAAATTGAGCGATTTCCTTTCATGCAACCCGTTTCTGAAGGAAAGAAAATCCTATACATGGTTCGAATTCCAAACTAATTCGAATTTGTTCGCTCGGGAATCCGATGGCGCCATCATTAATTTCGAAAATCGGCCGACCAAGTCATGAAGTTCACCCCATATAACAGGCAAAACTTCTGTTCCTTCCAGGTCACGGCTCATGTGCATATTCTTTTCAGAGAAATGATCATACGATTTGACCATCATTGAGACGAAAATCAGTTGTTTTTCACCAATTTTCCAACATGCCCGATCACCGAAAAGGGGAGGAAGCACGAAAATATATATATATATATATATATATATATATATATATATATATATATATATATATATATATCTCTCAAGTGCTGCGTAAATTGACAGCACTATAAAAGTACCTGTAATAAATACATCTTTTTGTGTCTGTTCCCTACTGTGGTAGTTATTAATTTGGAACCACTAATCAATATAAGGATAGGAGTTGCCCATTTATAAAATTTCAGAATTATATCCAGAACACTTTAAAAAGGTACAGCATGCATTTAAACAGACCAAAAGAAAGCAAATTAGAAAAAGTCATTGCTCGGTGTTGCACACATCACACACACTAGTTCTGGCCTGCTTTAAAACTAGCGAACATGAGTAATAATTGGTAACTATCCCTTGAAATAAGAGGCACAATAAAAGCTAACCTTTGACTGCAGGATGAACAGTCACTGGTATTTGCAAGTTATGACACCGTATGGAAGATAATGGATAGTAAAACCAGGTGTGACAAGTCATTTATCTTGTAGATGCATCAACACAATGTGCAACATAAAAGGTGTCCTTTGCTTTCATGAACACACAGGGATGCGTTGTCACTGTTAAGCTCAGTGTGGATGGACAGCTGCCGACATGTCCATGTTGTTTGTAAACTAATATAGAGAACATCTTTCATATAATTACTAGTTTGCCCTTTTCACTGTTTAGCACACAATGAGCAGCAGAATCTTGTCTTCCCAGGGAGGTCAGTACATCCTAAACTGGGCCTGTCACTCCCTTCTCCGACAGTCTGCCAGGGGGTGTCAGGAAAGGATGCAGATTGGCCAAGACAAGTGATCACCCCACAATCCAACTAACAATGATTCATCTAAGAGGGTCTTGACATTTTCACAGTGGGACCATCAACCCCTTACCCCCCGCTCTGGGCATTCCTTTAACCACCTCCCTCCCGCCATATAGTAATATAACGGACACAAGGTGGTTCTCTCGTTCTGGGAGGACGTCATATGACGCCCTCCCATTCTCACCGCACATGCGCGGCTCTGGGAGCGCGTAGCACGGCGATTGGCGGTGCGCTGTGTCTGATCATGGAAAGAGCCGAAGATGTCGGCTTGGTCATGTGATCAGCTGTGTCCAATCACAGCTGATCACATGTAAACAGGGAAATGCCGGTTACTGTTCAACAGGTAAAAAGTTTTGGGCATAAAATTAGCTAATCTTACATAATTTTGGGGTGCTGAAAACAAAAATGACCCTAAAAAATGTTGATTGGCTCTAGTTTCCATGATATATTCACCCATCTAATGACGTAAGCCATTCAAAATTATGATGCAACTTCAGCTGCATATTGTGCAATTGATACTGGTGACCAATAGAAAATTGCATGTATACTGAGATGATGCAATATTAGCCTTTAATTGCATCACTTCACTGCATAAAAGCTGCAGTATCTGTAGCTGATTGTAGTTCGACAGCGTCTTTACATTTCGTTTTATGCTTATATAGGCTACTCAGTAATGCCTCGAACTTGTGTGAATAAAGCAGATAATTTCTGCTATATCTGCGGTGAAATAACTTTTAGCTCACGAAAAAGGAGGATAACAGGAATGATTAAGAAAGCCTACAACTTGTATTTTGGCTGCAAGATAGGAGACCAGGACAAGAGCTGGGCACCACATATATGCTGCAATTCTTGTGGGACGGCACTGGAGCAATGGTTGAATGGAAAAAAGGCATCTATGCCTTTCGCTGTGCCAATGATTTGGAGAGAGCCAACAGATCATGTTAGTAATTGTTACTTTTGTATGGTGCCTCCAATTGTAAAAGGGCTAAATAAGAAGAAAAAGTTATCTGTGCACTATCCAAATATTCCATCGGCAATACGTCCAGTTCCTCATGGAGAGGGGCTACCAATTCCTAAAGCACCAGAATCCTTCGTGGTTGAGTCAAGTGAGGAAGAACCTGAAGCGTGTAGTCACGTGCAGTTGTAAGAGATAGCCCTTTCCTCGAATACAAGAGAAAAGCCAAGAGAAGCAAAACCGACACAAACTGAAGACAAAACTAGTGAGAATCCTAAGTATTAAAATGATTCAACTTAGCTTATGGCTATAATTTTTCTTGGTAATCCTATGCAATATATTATGCCATTTAGGCTTTATGTAGTCAATATCACTTGCTGTATATTTGTGGAAAGACATCTATCTATATAATTATTGTGCATTATGTAGTCATTACGCCTATAGTAGAAAACTTTCCGTTTACAGAAAAACTAGAGCCAATTGACAAATTTCATTGTTATATTTGAACTCAGAATGTGAAATTCATTAAGAAATGGATCCTTTTGTTTGCAAAACTGGCAAAAAATAAAAATTTGTTGAACAGTGTTATCGGCATTTCTCTCCTCTCGAGGTGTCACGCTGACAGAGGAGAGGGGAGCCGGTAATCGGCTTTCTGCGGAGGGGACATCTACACTGATCATCAGGGCACTGATGATCAGTGTGCCCTGATGATCAGTGTAGCCCCAGCAGTGCCACCTGTCAGTGCCCATCAGTGCCACATATCAGTGCCCATCAGTGCACATCAATGCCAAATATCAGTGCGCATCTGAGCTGCCTTTCAGTGTTACTCATCAGTGCCCGTCAGTGCCACCTAACAGTGCCCGTCAGTGCCACCTAACAGTGCCCGTCAGTGCCACCTAACAGTGCCCATCAGTGCCACCTAACAGTGTTGCCTTTCAGTGACTATCAGTGCCACCTACCAGTGCCTCCTCATCAGTGCCCATCACTGCAGCCTCATTAGCGCACATCAGTGAAGGAGAAAAATCACTTATTTACAAAATTTTATAACAAAAACTAAGAAAAAACGTTTTGGGTTTTTTTTCAAAATTTTCAGTAGTTTTTGGTTTAAGAAAAAATAAAAAAAAAACGAGAGGTGATTAAATACCACCAAAATAAAGCTCTGTCACAAAAAAAATTATAAAAATTTCATATGGGTACAGTGTTGCATGACCGCGCAATTATCATTCAAAGTGCAACAGCGCTGAAAGCTGGAAATTGGCCTGGGCAGGAAGGGGGTATAAGTGCCCGGTAGGCAAGGGGTTAAAGAATTTTTGTTGGCCCAGCTGGCCCTTATTACTTCCATTATTAAGAAATGTGCTGTATAAAGCATCAGCTACATACAATATACAGCGATGTGTTCTGACAGCAGGACAGGGACTTCCAGTCTTGTTCTAGGAACAAATTCAAGTCAGACCGATTGCTGCTGAGCCATTCACAATAAGCTTTACATTTTATGAATGAATACAACGCCCCTTCTGAATGGCTGAGCTGGGGATTATAATGTTATTTGCCTACCTCTCCACCTCAGCCAGTCAGGGGAAGCTTTGTATTCTTTTGTAAAAATACAAAAGATCCCGTGAAATCAACTTTTTTTCAGTCATCCACCCCTTCCATTCCTAGATCCGGTTTCATTCACAGAAACTGTAGCATGGGTTCTATGAACAGAGGGGCTGGGCAGAAAAGGCAGGCATAGACTAGATCTCCTGATGGCAGTCTGTGACCGTTGTATTCAGAACAAAGGATATAATTTACAGTCAGTAGGATGAGTCTCTGATGCTTTTAGTCCAGTGGTCTCCAAACTGCGGCCCTTTGCTTGCCTTTATCTGGCCCATGAGGCATTATTTCTTTCACTGACACCAACTGTTAAGTTAGCCTGAAAACCCCCCCCCCCCTTCCCAAACACACACTGACACCAACGGTGGGGCCCTATTCCCCCCCCCCTCGCTGACACCAACGTTGGGGCCCTGTTCCCCCCCCGCTGACACCAACGGTGGGGCCCTATTCCCCCCCCCGCTGACACCAACAGTGGGGCCCTATACCCCCTGCTGACACCAACAGTGGGGCCCTATTCCCCCCCGCTGACCCCAACAGTGGGGCCCTATTCCCCCCCGCTGATACCAACGGTGGGGCCTAATCCCCCCCCCCCTCCATTGACACAAACAATGGGGCCCTATTACCCCCCCCCCCCCCGACACAAACGATGGGGGCCTATTCCCTTTAATATCAGAGAAGGGGCATTGTTTTCTCCCACTGGGCACAGTCCGGCCCCCTAAGGTTTGGAGGACAGTAAACTGACCCTTTGATGAAAAAGTTTGAAGACCCCTGTTTTAGTCCATCTAACCTCTGTCACGTAATCTTTCCTTGTGCAGATAACACTTTTTTTTTTCCTTTTTTATGCACTTAGGCTGTAAAATCTGATTTAGATCTAGGGCAGCGGAAAAAGCATTTTCACTTACCTGATGTCCACTCCCGCAGGTTCCCTCAAGGCTACTAGACTAGTGCCTACAGCGTCTTCTCTGCTACATTCCAGCAATCACAGGTCTGCTGACATCAAGTACAATGCAAGGCTCATAGCACTGCATTAGACATGAGGATGCCAATGGAACAGGGGTCAATTAAGTAAAAGTACTCTCCCCCCCTTACCCTAGACCTTAAAGAGCATTTAACCTTTGCAAAGTAGGAAAAGTTTAACTGCAAAGGAGAAGTTTTCTCTAGAGATCAGCTTTAAAGTGGTTGTAAACCTCAGACATAAAAAGAGCACAAAGCAGGGGCGGACTGACCATTTGGGCACTGCCCGAGGGCCCAGGGTCAGTAGGGGGCCCCATGAGATGCCCCTTGTACCTTTTCATAGGCTTTTTTGGGTGTGGTTTGAGTGTGGGTGAGGACACGGACCCCAAGATCCCCTACTGCCCAGGGGCCCCATGAGTTGTCAGTCCGCCCCTGGCACAAAGCATATCCCTCCATAGTGTGTACTTGTTTCTATCCAGAGCACTAAGTGTCATTTTTTACTGCTGCTTCTTTCCTCTATCAGCATGAATCACTTTGGACAAGTTTTCCTGACACCAAGAGAAAAATGGTAACAGGGAGGGACCTCCAGCTGAGTGACAGCCTCAGCTCTGTTCCTGTGAGCTGTGAGGATGGAGGTGTCTCTCTTACCTCCAACCAACTCTCAGAGTTTTGCAGAGTGTAATTTCAGCTCCCCACTCCTTTATCATAACTATCAGACAAGCTTTATAAATTCTGCATTTTGAATGGATGTAGAGAAGAGACGACTGAAGATAAACAGATAGTTGTTTCATCTCTGTGTATCACCTGTGGCCACTCACTTCACTGGGTATACATAAAGGTTTACAAACGCTACCTTTTCGTTCCAATATTATTATTACTTTTTTTTATTTTAATTCTATTGACAGAGTTGCTTTGGAAAAAAAAATAGCCAGGAAAATGTACACAAGTACTAAAGCCCACAAGCAAAGCAAAACTATTCTGTGGCTGAATCATCTCCTTGTGAAGCTGGTGAGGTGTGACTGGACTCCACCAAAAGTGACTTTAAACACAGGATGATTGTCAGGTAAACACCCATTTCATTTATGACCGGAATCCCAACCTGCAGGAACAGCTGTTCCCAGCTCAAATTTCACTTCTATAGTACCAGCAACACTTGATTCTTCTACAACAGACGCTTTACAGCCTCAACAATCCAGGTGGAAGTAAGAAGTTTGCTCAAACCTTTATTTTATTGGCCATGTGTAGCCAAAGAGAAGCAAACGGGATTTTGAGTTGAAGGTTTAGGCCGGGTTCACACTGATGTGGTGAGGAATTCGCAGTGTTTTCTGTGTGAAATCCGCACCGCATCAGAAATCGCACACCGTTCATGTGAACCACTAAAGGTATGTTAAGTTAACAACACCCCGAAAGCGTTCTGCAAAACGAGGTGCGATGTGCAGAATCGGATCGCATAGGTGTGAATACCCATGCGATTCTAGTGCGGACCCAAGAAAAGGGTCCTGCACATTTTTGGTGCGGGTGCAGTGCGACATGTATGGCTCCAATCGCACCGCACACAAATCGCATGCAATTTTCACAGGAATGCGGTGCGGTTCCTGTGCGAATCACATGCAATATACCGCACCGCATATATGTGAACCCGGGATAAACCTCTTGCTGACGGTGTAACGCAAATATGTGGGAAAAAAAAAAGTTGGGCTTTAACACCCAACCGCCGCCTAGATGTGTCCGCATTAGCCTGTGGTTGTGTGCAGAGAGCGTGCTACCAGTGCACTGACCGAGCGGTCACCGACATCTCTAGCTCAAGGCTCCCGATCATTCGATCGTGTGATCGCTGCAAGAGCCAATCACAAGTTAAGTATTAAGCAAATGTTAATAAAAGTGCAGTGCTAAAATGAAAGATATCCAATAAGGAACAAATCCTATGTAAACAATTCAGTATGAGTATAAACGAAGTATATCCAATGTAGTATATCATATGATGGCTCGATTAGCCCTGTGTAAAAAACTGGTCCGATATCCAGGTGAGAAAGTATGGAAAGATTGCCCACTCACCAGAAGCGCAATCTTAATGCGCATACAGAGATCACAAATGGCCAGAGGTCCCATGTAGGTGCTGCCTGGTACTAGGATGATCCTCAAGAGGTCCCTCTATTTGGTAATGGGTATGCCGGTCTGGTCTATGACTCGCTTCTTAGCCTTGGACAGGTCACCTGGAATCCTGGGCTAAGTTACGTATTAAGAAGTTAACCCCCCTGGCGGCATTCCCGAGTGTAGCTGGGGGTTAACTTTCAGTACCAAAAGCGGTAACCCCCGAGCTACACTCGGGAATACCCTGCAGCGTTGCTCTGGGATTCCCTGTTTCACTTACCTTGTCCTGCGCTCCCGCGATGTCCCCCCTGCAGTGTCCCCGACCATCTCCTCTGGCGAATGCCAGCATCCGTCTTCTGGGTTCCGTTCCCTGTGAGTGTCGGGACGTATGGGGGACGGAACAGCGGGAAATTTGAAAATGACAAAAAGTGACATTCACTAAAATCACATAGTAAAACATTTCTGTATCAAACCATTTTACATACATTTTGTCCCGAGTGCTTTGTCCTGCGCCCTGCCTGCATTTTTACTGTTCTTTCTGCCTGGAAACTGAGAAAAGTCCATGGCGTCCAAAAAGCGTCCCTTTAGGTCAAAAGCGGTTTCAGACCAGCCAGAGAACAGCGATAGTAAATCAGAACCACTTAAAGAATTGAGTGATAATGATTCGTGGGGGAAATTCGTCATCAGACACTGAAAATGATTTTGCGACTTTGCTCAGTGATGTGCGAACTTGGCGCTATATTTCAAATTTCAGTGTTTTTGGTTTGATTATATTATTGAATTAAATTTACGTATTTCAAATCATACCCGGGATGTTTACTAGACTCTTGTTCGGACAGATTTCAGTGAGTTATTCCTAAAAATTATAGGTCTGCAATAAAAAAAAAAAACAACAACATATTTCCTTGCAAAAAAATGTACCACTTTGAGCACAGACATAATCATACCGCTAGGGAGGTTAAAGCATAATTACACCCAAGACCAATCAAATCAAATATGCAAGCAGCAATAACAATAACAAATCCTAACACTGACGTACAAAGCCGTCCACCATACTGCCCCGAATTACATCACTGACCTAATATCCAAGTACCGCCCAACACGCACACTCCGCTCCTCACAAGACCTCCTTCTCTCTAGTTCCCTGGTCTCCTCCTCCCATGCCCGCCTCCAGGACTTCTTCAGGGCGTCACCCATCCTCTGGAACTCACTGCCCCAACCCATCAGATTATCACCTACTCTGCTCTCCTTTAGGCGCACCCTGAAAACCCATCTCTTCAGGGAAGCCTGCCCCACCCCCTGCTAACTTGCCGATCTCCTCCACTCTTCCTACCACTCCATCCCCCACAGCTATCTCCTCCTGTACCACCATCCCCTCCCTCCTAGATTGTAAGCTGGAAAGAGCAGGGCCCTCAATCCCCTCATGTTTTGCATTGTATTGGTATTGTTCTGTCACATGTTCTGTCCCCCTTTGTAATGTACAGCGCTGAGCGAACTATTGGAGCTTTATAAATACTGTATAATAATAATAATAATAATGGTGAAAATCCACCACTGCCGAACTACAAGTCCCATCATTTCGCGGTCTCCTTGAGTCATACTTGTAGTTGTCAAAGTCTAGCAATGTCTCATGGGACTTGTACATCCACAACAGCTGGAGGACTGAAGTATGCCCATCTCTACTGCAGAGGTTCTAGCAGAAAAAAATAATGCGAACAAAAAAACATTACATTACAAGGTTGTGGAAATATCCTAGAACAAGCAGACAGCCGAGAGAGGGGCGGAGTCAGCGCTCACTATACACAGTGAGAGCCCAGCTGTCAATCAGTGGCCTACCACAACATCCTCAGCTCTACTAGGACCACGCCGAATGGAAAAATGTTACCGCTAAATCGACAAATTTAAGTAGGAACATTTCCCCAAACAGCTCTTAGAAACCGGCCTGCTATCAGGAGAAAGCACCCCCTGCGCTTGACAAACGTATTGACTAGAAAAATCCGACCAGATCAGTTTCATTCTTCTCGCGCTCAAGATTAGAGATAGGGATCCTGATTTACTAAAGGACTGACTTTAATAATCCAATCATGTATGAGTAGAAACCTATTTCTCACAGCGGCAATAAACCCAAAAATGTATAATACTGCAGTCTGCCAATCATTAGAGGCGTTGGCTGTATTTGTTTTCTTTGGCTTTTTGCTCCTCTGTTTTTATTTGGCAATTTAGCCAATAAGACACCTCCAATATTAGGCTATGTTCACATCTGGGCATTTTGCATGTTCAGGTGTCATTCATTTTCAAGGGCACTTAAAATTGGTGCGATTCAGTAGCGCAAAAAAAAAAAAAAAAAAAAAAAAAAAAAAATCACACTGCAATCTCGCACACCACATTGTGCAATGCTTGCCACCCCAGAGAAGCTCCTGCAGGTCATTCACTAGGAGGGAGTTGAAAGTCCGTGTTGCCCAGTGACAGCCCCAAAACATCACTGCTCTAGAGGAGATCTGCATGGAGGATGGGCCGACATACCAGCAACAGTGTGTGCCAACCTTGTGAAGACTTACAGGAAACGTTTGACCTCTGTCATTGCCAACAAAGGATATATAACAAAGTATTGAGATGAACTTTTCATATTGACCAAATACTTATTTTCCACCATAATTTGCAAATAAATTCTTTCCAAATCAGCCAATGTGATTGTCTGGATTTGTTTTCTCATTTTGTCTCTCATAGTTGAGGTCTACCTATGATGTCAATTACAGGCCTCTCTCATCTTATTAAGTGGGAGAACTTGCACAATTGGTGGCTGACTAAATACTTTTTTGCCCCACTGTACATAAGGGGGGATATGATCTCCATGTATAATACATTAGGGGGGATATGATCACCATGTATAATACATAAGGGGGGATATGATCTCCATGTATAATACATTAGGGGGGATATGATCACCATGTATAATACATAAGGGGGGATATGATCACCGTGTATAATACATAAGGGGGGATATGATCTCCATGTACAATACATAAGGGGGGGATATGATCACCGTGTATAATACATAAGGGGGGATATGATCTCCATGTATAATACATAAGGGGGGGATATGATCCCCATGTATAATACATAAGGGGGGGATATGATCCCCATGTATAATACATAAGGGGGGGATATGATCCCCATGTATAATACATAAGGGGGGGATATGATCCCCATGTATAATACATAAGGGGGGATATGATCTCCATGTATAATACATAAGGGGGGATATGATCTCCATGTATAATACACAAGGGGGGATATGATCTCCATGTATAATACATAAGGGGGGATATGATCTCCATGTATAATACATAAGGGGGGATATGATCTCCATGTATAATACATAAGGGGGGATATGATCTCCATGTAGAATACATAAGGGGGGATATGATCTCCATGTAGAATACATAAGGGGGGATATGATCTCCATGTAGAATACATATGGGGGGATATGATCTCCATGTAGAATACATAAGGGGGGATATGATCTCCATGTAGAATACATAAGGGGGGATATGATCTCCATGTATAATACATAAGGGGGATATGATCTCCATGTATAATACATAAGGGGGATATGATCTCCATGTATAATACATAAGGGGGGATATGATCTCCATGTATAATACATAAGGGGGGATATGATCTCCATGTATAATACATAAGGGGGATATGATCTCCATGTATAATACACAAGGGGGGATATGATCTCCATGTATAATACATAAGGGGGGGATATGATCTCCATGTATAATACATAAGGGGGGATATGATCTCCATGTATAATACATAAGGGGGGATATGATCTCCATGTATAATACATAAGGGGGGATATGATCTCCATGTATAATACATAAGGGGGGATATGATCTCCATGTATAGTACATAAGGGGGGATATGATCTCCATGTATAGTACATAAGGGGGGATATGATCTCCATGTATAGTACATAAGGGGGGATATGATCTCCATGTATAATACATAAGGGGGGATATGATCTCCATGTATAATACATGAGGGGGGATATGATCTCCATGTATAATACATGAGGGGGGATATGATCTCCATGTATAATACATGAGGGGGGATATGATCTCCATGTATAATACATAAGGGGGGGATATGATCTCCATGTATAATACATAAGGGGGGGTATGATCACCATGTATAATACATAAGGGGGATATGATCTCCATGTATAATACATAAGGGGGGATATGATCTCCATGTATAAATACATCAGTGGTTCATATAGTGAACTCGGTGTTATTCCCCCTGAGGTCATTACTGAGGACAAGGGGGCACTCTTTATATCTGGAGGAAAAGAAATTTAATCTCCAAACATGGAAAGGTTTCTTCACAGTGAGAGCTGTGAAAATGACTCCCTCAAGAGTTGGTTCTGGCCAGCTCAGTGCATTGTTTTAAAAGTCCTGGATTGTTTCTTAGATACACAGAATATAACTGGATATAACATTTATATGTAAGCTGATCCAGGGAATATCCGATTGTTTCTCGGTTGATCAAGAAGGATTTTTTTTTTCCCCTGCAGGAGCAAATTGGATCATGCTTAGCTGGGGTTTTTTTTGCCTTCCTCTGGATTAACTGTGGGTATAGGATAACTTTTTTTTTTTTTTTTAATTGTTGAACTGGATGGACTTTTGTCTTTTTTCAGCCAGACTAATGCAGGCCATAGATGATGTTTATCGATGCTGCTACCAATGTCCACGAAAAACGTCAGTTTTTCATGCATTTTCCAGCATTACACAACTCTGAAGGAATGAGCACAGGGGGCACAGCAGAATTATCAGTCTAAGGAGACTTAAATGTATTTAGATGCACTAGGAAATTGATTCCAATCTCCAGCTCACACTTTATATTCACTTACAGCACCTGTTTTTTTTTTCATTTTGGGATAAAAGGTTTTGCATGGATAAATAAAAGCCCCTGCCAGTGTTAAGTGGTTTGCTTCATCCATGTAAACTGATACATTCAGCTGGAGAGCTTGCGCTTTAGAATAGATTTGCTGTCGGGATCACCAGATGAAAGTAGAAGTCTAACAAAGGAAAATAATGCAGCCATCATATCTAAGAATTGGTAAGCTGCAGCATAATAAATGTTTGCTTTTGGGTTTAATACGGCTTTAGATTCTTCTTAGTATTTCAGCACACACTAAACTACCGTATTTGCCGGCGTATAAGACGACTTTTTGACCCTTGAAAATCTACTCAAAAGTCGGGGGTCGTCTTATACGCCGGTATACGGCATACTGACACTTTTTAGGGGGGCGGCGCAGCGCCGCCGCCGCCGCCCCCCCCCCCCCCTTCCAACAGAAGGGACACTAAGTACAGGGGTGGGCAGGGGCTGGTGTTTCCTACCTGGCTCCGGTCCCACGACGATCCGGTCCAGGAAGCGCGGCTGCTCCTTCGGTTCGGCCACTGGATGTTCGCGCGGCTGCTCGGCTCCGCCTCCTCACCGGTGATTGGCCGCCTGAACTGTAGCTCAGGAAAGGCACACAGGTGGCCAATCACCAGCGAGGGGGCGGAGCCGAGCGGCCCCGTGAAAATCGAGTGCAGGAGCAGCAGGTAAGTGTGCCGTGTAGAGGTGCTGCTGCAACCACATATGCTGGCTGCAGCAGCACCATACTAGAACAGGGTCAGCAAGTGTCATTGGTATCAGTGGGAGGAATAGTGCCCCATCACTGATACCAATGATGGAGCACTATTCCTCTCACTGACACCAATGATGGGGCACTATTCCTCCCAATGACACCAACGATGGGGCACTATTCCTCCCCCCCACTGACACCAACGATGGGGCACTATTCCCTCCCCACTGACACCAATGATGGGGCACTATTCTACCCCCCCCCACTGACACCAATGATGGGACACCATTCCTCCCACTGACACCAATGTTGGGACACTATTCCTCCCACTGACACCAATGATGGGGCACTATTCCTCCCACTGACACCAATGTTGGGACACTATTCCTCCCACTGACACCAATGATGGGGCACTATTCCTCCCACTGATACCAATGATGGGGCACTATTCCCCCCACTGATACCAATGATGGGGCACTATTCCTCCCACTGATACCAATGATGGGGCACTATTCCTCCCACTGATACCAATGATGGGGCACTATTCCTCCCACTGATACCAATGATGGGGAACTATTCCTCCCACTGATACCAATGATGGGGCACCTATTCCCCCCACTGACACCAATGATGGGGCATTATTCCTGCCACTAATACCAATGATGGGGCACCTATTCCCCCCACTAACACCAATGATGGGGCATTATTCCTGCCACTAATACCAATGATGGGGCACTATTCCTTCCTCTGATACCAATGATGGGGCACCTATTCCCCCCACTGATACTAATGATGGGGCACTATTCCTGCCACTAATACCAATGATGGGGCACTATTCCTCCCACTGACACCGATGATGGGGCACTATTCCTCCCACTGATACCAATGATGGGGCACTATTCATCCCACTGACACCGATGATGGGGCACTATTCCTCCCACTGATACCAATGATGGGGCACTATTCATCCCACTGACACCGATGATGGGGCACTATTCCTCCCACTGACACCGATGATGGGGCACTATTCCTCCCACTGACATCAATGATGGGGCACTATTCCTCCCACTGACATCAATGATGGGGCACTATTCCTCCCACTGACACCGATGATGGGGCACTATTCCTCCCACTGGCACCAATGATGGGGCACTATTCCTCCCACTGGCACCAATGATGGGGCACTATTGCTCCCCTGGTGTGCATTGGAAGAGGGGTAGTCTTATACGGCGAGTATAGCCCAAACACTACATTTTAGCCGGAAAAGTAGGGGGTCGTCTTATACGCCCAGTCGTCTTATACACCAGCAAATACGGTAAGTGAAAACGGTAAGTGAAAACTCACATGCAAAGTAAAGGTTTCCTGAGTCATGATTACCAATGGCATCTGATATTTTCTGCCTAGCTGTATTGTTAGACAGGTAGGTGGTGGCCGCAGGAGAGCCATCCATTCTAACCCAACGATGAGCAAAAACACTTAAACAAGTAAAAATGAAGAGGCCGCACACTGATGCCATCACCAATGTAAAACCAGCTTAACCACTTCCCGTCCGGCCATTGTATATAAACGGCTGAACGGTGGCAGTGCAGGAGCGGGTGGCCATTTATAAACGGCCTCCCCGCACCCTGCTTGTGCGCGCTCCCTGGGAGCACGCAGCACCGCGATCCGGTGCCCGCTCTGTCCTCCGAACACAGTGGAACACCAATTGTTGGACGGGACCTCTGTGCGAGGTCCTGATCATGTGATCACTGATTGGCCAATCAGTGATCACATGCGGAGGAGTAAGCAAGATGTCACTTCTGACATCATTGCTTACTACGTGTGAAATCTATGAATGATCACAGAGATCACATGGTACAAGGTTGTTCACAACAGCCTTCTACCATGTGGCAGAGGGCTTAATCTTGTTTAGGTCTTTTTGGGGTGAGACATGTTGCAGCCGAAGAGCACATAGCGAATGCTACTACATGCAGCATCCCTAGCTGCCACGGTGATGTGGGATGTGCAGAATCCATTCTCTCTAGAGTAAAGGTGATCAGGTGGCTGTAGAGCGGTCCAGATCACTATTACTGATTAGGCAATGGCCAACTGTAGAAAACCAAGTTCACAGCTGCAGCATCAGCCATGATCTTTGTATAATCACGGGCAATCAGGGTTTTTTTTTTTATATGTTCAGTGTTTAAAGATGGCAACCAGTTAGAATCTGCAACTATTAACCTCCCTAGCGGTCTGATTATGTCAGTATTTCTGTGCTCAAAGCGGTACATTTTTTTGCATGGAAATATGTATTTTTTTTATTGTAGGCCTGTAATTTTTAGGAATAACTCACTGAAATCTGTCCTTACAGTCTAGTAAAAATCCCGGGTAGGTTACAATTTGAAACATGAAATCATAAATTATAATTTAATAAATCATAAAAAATAATACTATAATAATAAATGTAATTCAATAATATAATCAAACCAAAAACACTGAAATTTGAAATAGAGCGCCAAGTTCGCACAACGCTGAGCAAAGTCACAAAATCGTTTTCAGTGTCTGATGATGAATTTCCCCCACAAATCATTATCACTCAATTCTGCAAGTGGTTCTGATTTACTATCGCTGTTCTCTAGCTGGTCTAAAACCGCTTTTGACCTAAAGGGACGCTTTTTGGACGCCATGGACGTTTCTCAGTTTCCAGGCAGAAAGAACAGTAAAAATGCAGGCAGGGCGCAGGACAAAGCACTCGGGACAAAATGTATGTGAAATGGTTTGATACAGGAATTTTATACTATGAGATGTTAGTGTATTAGTGAATGTCACTTTTTGTCATTTTCAAATTATCCGCCGTTCTGTCCCCCGTACGTCCCGACGTCACAGGGGATGGAACCCAGAAGACAGATGCCGGCATCGGCCGGAGGAGATTGCCGGGGACACTGCAGGGGGGACATCGCGGGAGCGCAGGACAAGGTAAGTGAAGAACAGATGCCGGAGCATCGAGTGTAGCTCGGGGTTACCGCTTGTGGTGCTGAAACTTTACCCCGAGCTACACTCGGGAATACCGCCAGGGAGGTTTATCTGATGCCACTTCCCTACAAATGTCACACTTCAACTTCCATATAAATAATTTTAGTCAGTATGACAATGCTCCCTAAATGGACCAGAAAGAAGACAACAAACAGGAGATCTCAGTTTCTAATGCACATCAGGAACTTGTACAGGCGGAGTCTTTACTTTGGACTGTGTTCATGTCACAGTCGTTATCAAGAATGACCCTCTGCAATGAGTCCTAAGACTAGGAAAAACAAGTGACAGGTGATGCTTTTGCATACTTGGCCTAAAAGATTGTCCAATGTGACAAAGTTCATGTACACCACTTGCATGCCTCTATGGCTATTCATCTGAAATTAAAGGGTTAGTTCACAACAAAAATTTAAAAAGGGCAGGATACAATGTTAGTCCACTTTTATGTTTCTGCTGTAAAGTTGAACGCTTTAAATACAAAATCAGGCAGCAAACAACTGTTAGACTGTTCTGCCTATGACAGCATTCCCCCTTTGGCAAAACTGTACCCATTTATGTACATCATACAAACAAATCACCAGTTCTCACCACCACAATAAAATGAACACAACATGACAACTTCCTCTTGTTTGTTTAATGGATTGTATGCAGCTTTCCCTTAATGACAACCAAGTGTGGACATGAAAGACTTCTAAACTGAGAAAGGAACAAGCACAATGACGCATTTTCTACGGCATGTTGATTCTGCGTACTCAGGCATTTGTAATAAAACCCCTTGCCTACAGGGCACTTATACCCCCTTCTTTACCAGGTCAATTTTCAGCTTTCAGCGCTGTCGCACTTTGATTGACAATTGCGCGGTCATGGAAGAGTGTACCCATATGAAATCTATATCATTTTTTTTCTCATAAATAGAGTTTTCTTTTGGTGGTATTTAATCGCTGCTGGGTGTTTTACTTTTTGCGCTATAAACAAAAAATGCAAAAAAAAAAAAAAAAAAGTTTTTGTTTCTATTATAAAATGCAAAAAAAGGAAAAATGCAAAAAAAAAAAAAAAAAAGTTTTTGTTTCTATTATAAAATTTTTCAAACAGGTAATTTTTCTCCTTCACTGATGTGCGTTGATGAGGCAGCACTGATGGGCACTGATAGGCAGCACTAATGAGGTGGCACTGATAGGCGGCACTGACTGGCATCACTGCTGGGCATTGACTGGCGGCACTGATGGGCTGCACTGGTGGGCACAGGTGGGTGCGGCACTGCTGGGTGGCACAGGTGGGTGCGGCACTGCTGGGTGGCACAGGTGGGTGCGGCACTGCTGGGTGGCACAGGTGGGTGGCACTGCTAGGCACAGGTGGGCAGAACTGGTGGGTGGCACTGCTGGGCACTGATAATCAGTGCCGATCCCTGCTCTGACAACTGCCGGTTGTCGGCAGTACTTTCCTCACGCTCCTCTGACAGCGTGAGGAAAGTGCAGCTGAGAATCGGCAATTGCATTTCCCGGTGATCAGCGTGTCATTATACACGGCTGATCACATGGTAAAAGGCCGCTGTGATTGGCCTTTTACCACATCACGTGATCAGCTGTGTCCGTAGGACACAGCGATCACGGAGATCGCCAGGGGCGTGCAGGAGAGCATGTTCTGGGAGGACGCCCTCCCAGAACTGGCCAGCCGCAGTGTAGCCGTCATTTGGCTTTCTGTGGTTGGCAAGTAGTTAAAACATGGGAAAAGCGTACACAGGACTCACATCTATTAATCTAGTGTTTCACTACATCACTAACCTACCCTCTCATTTGTTTAGAGATTTTATCTACCCGTACCTTTCCACTGCCCTCCCTCACCCTAATCATCCACAGAACCTTCCTCCCTCCATCCCCCCCCCCCTTTCCAATCTTTGTTCCTTCCACCTGGTGGGTCCTCCTTCCTCCCACCCTTCATTCTGCACCATCTCCCCGACCACCCTCATCACCCCCTCGCATTTTCCTTAAACCATTCGACAAACATTTATGATGGTAATCTTTCCCCTATACCCAATGCACCTTACACCCCCCTCTTACTACCTCTAATCCTAGTTCTCTGCACTCATCACTGCCCAAATCTCCTCTTTACCAAAAAGGTAATGCAAGACCAAGACTGTTCAATCGCCCCGATGATCTTGCGTGATCTTCCCGCTAACACTAGGACTATGGTCGGTCCATCCAACACCACATCCCCAATACTTTTGTTCATATTGTCACTGTGATGTTTCTTTAACCGCATCCCCACCGCCCTATAGCAGAAATACTGCAACAGGGCAGCAGGGGTTCGCAAAATCATGAGTATATACATGTGTTTTTGCATTTCCTGGAAGGGGGCGCGCGTGAGCCCCCTACCCGCGCCGCCATTTGCAGCAGCGGCTGTCAATCACCGGGTCCCAGCTAGTAATTAATTGCTGACGCCCAGCGATTTCCGACAAACACTGACGGGGAGAAAGACTGTTTTGTTTACTAACAGTCCTCCTCTATATTAACTCAGGCACACTGCTCTGGATGGCTGTGCACAGCCATCCAGAGCAGAGTGATTACAGTGAAACACACACGCACCGCCCTCTAAAAAAAAAACACTCCTTGCACACAGTTAACCCTTTGATCGCCCCTCATGTTAACCCCTTCCTGCCCAGTGCCAGTAGTAAAGTGTCAGTGCTTTTTCATAGCACTGATCACTGTATTGGTGTCACTGGGGATGTCAGTGTCACCAAGTCAGTTCCCCCCAGTGTCAGAATGTCCGCTGCAGTCCCGCTATAAGTCGCTGATCGCCATTACTAGTAAATAAATTTAAAAAAAATCCCAGCATCTATATCGACATTTGTAGACACTATACCTTTCACAGAAACCAATTTACATGTATTGGGATTTTTTTAAGCAAAGACATCTTGCCAAATACATTTTGGCCTAAAATTATGACGAAGTTTGTTTTTAGTTTTTTTTTTTTACTTGACATGTTTAATGGCAAAAAGTCAAAAATACTTATTTTTTTCAAAATTGTTGGGTTTTTTTTATAGCGCAAAAAAATAAGACGCACAGGCGATCAAATACTACAGAAAGAAAGCTCAATTTGTGGGGAAAATGATGTGAATTTCAGTGTTGCATGACCGCACAATTGTCAGTTAAAGAAACGCAGCGCCGCAACGCAAAAAATGGTCTGGTCAGGGAGGGGGATAAATCCTCAGGAGGGCAAGTGGTTAACTGTACCACTTTGCACAATATCATATGTATCATTATGACCACAGAAACACATGCACTGTATTATTTCTTGATGCCATGCTCTCCTCCTTAATAAAGAAAGCATGAAAAAAAAGTTGATATGTAAAATACTAAATTCATATTTGGTATAAAAAAAAAAAAAATCTATCTATATATAACTCAATCATTAAAGCAGAACTGAAGTCAGGAAATAAGTAGCTTCTTCCTCTTGCTCCTTTTATATACTGTATTTTAGTTTGTGCACACAACCTGTGGTGCATACGCAGTGCAGTGTACACCCCTAGCAAGCCTCGAGCTGCCAGTGGTGGAGGAAGGCACACTGGTAGGTAGGTGTACTGTACTCCTGTACTGCGGACACAGTACAGGGGATGACCAGAGACTGCGGGCGCAGTACAGGGGATGACCAGAGACTGCGGGCGCAGTACAGGGGATGACCAGAGACTGCGGGCGCAGTACAGGGGATGACCAGAGACTGCGGGCGCAGTACAGGGGATGACCAGAGACTGCGGGCGCAGTACAGGGGATGACCAGAGACTGCGGGCGCAGTACAGGGGATGACCAGAGACTGCGGGCGCAGTACAGGGGATGACCAGAGACTGCGGGCGCAGTACAGGGGATGACCAGAGACTGCGGGCGCAGTACAGGGGATGACCAGAGACTGCGGGCGCAGTACAGGGGATGACCAGAGACTGCGGGCGCAGTACAGGGGATGACCAGAGACTGCGGGCGCAGTACAGGGGATGACCAGAGACTGCGGGCGCAGTACAGGGGATGACCAGAGACTGCGGGCGCAGTACAGGGGATGACCAGAGACTGCGGGCGCAGTACAGGGGACGACCAGAGACTGCGGGCGCAGTACAGGGGATGACCAGAGACTGCGGGCGCAGTACAGGGGATGACCAGAGACTGCGGGCGCAGTACAGGGGATGACCAGAGACTGCGGGCGCAGTACAGGGGATGACCAGAGACTGCGGGCGCAGTACAGGGGATGACCAGAGACTGCGGGCGCGGTACAGGGGATGACCAGAGACTGCGGACACGGTACAGGGGATGACCAGAGACTGCGGACACAGTACAGGGGATGACCAGAGACTGCGGACATAGTACAGATGACCAGAGACTGCGGACACAGTACAGATGACCAGAGACTGCGGACACAGTACAGATGACCAGAGACTGCGGACACAGTACAGATGACCAGAGACTGCGGACACAGTACAGGGGATGACCAGAAACTGCGGACCTTTGGGGAGGAGGCGGGGGGTGCAGAGGGTACCCGTATTTGACAGGTACCCGCTGCCACTTCCTCCCTCTTTGTCTTCTGGGACACGTGACCGGTCCCGGAAGACTGCCGGACCATTCACAAAGCGCAGAGCTTTTCATGCATGTGCAGTGGGCACCTGGCTGTAAAGCCATAAGCTGTCACAGCAGGGTGCCCACACTAAAGATGCCGGCGCCGGGGAGAGAAGACAGTGAGGACACCGCTGGACCGAGTAACAGATGAGGTTCGGCTAAGGAGAAGAGCAGAGCTGCCGACCCTCTATTCATGGGAACAGGGGCGGACTGACCATTTGGAAACTCGGGCACTGCCTGAGGGACCGGGGTCTGTAGGGGGCCCCATGAGATGCCCCTGGTACCTTTTTCATAGGCTTTTTTGAGTTTGGGCAAGGACACAGGGGCCCCATGATCCCCTATTGCCCGGGGGCCCCATGAGTTGTCAGTCCGCCCCTCAGAGGGAATCAAGAAAATACAGTAGTATTTTCTACAATTATCAGTTCCGTCTAATGGTCAGAATATTATAAATTCCTGATTCACTCTTTATGAATGAAAGACATTCAATCTGGAGAGAAAATGCCCAAATAATATTTGACTTTGTCCTATCAGCACAGGACAAATGTAATGTTTCACACCAACAGCTCTACAATTTTTTTTTTCTTTTTATAAATACATCCCAAAGGTCTTTTTTTTAATGTAGGAAGTATCTGATATTCTGGGAAATGCAAATATAATCTCAATATCAGCATCACAACATTCTTGAAATGTGTTACCTCATTGCCATACACCATGAGGTGGTGAGTTGTAATCAAAGATTTGAAGACCACCACCCAGCTGCTGTTGGTCGTTCGTTCAAATAAAGTGTCTGCCAGTTGCGGGATGTTTACATTCATCTCATTTGTGCACTGGATCAAATCTGAAAAACAGCAATGCATAGGTTGTAAACATGAGACTCTAAAATCAACCACATTCATCCATTTCTTGAAAATTAATTCCACCCAAAACCGATATTTCACTCTTGTGCTCTCCCTGGCAATTTAAGCCACGTGCTCAGTTACAACACTTGGTCAATCCAGTAGTGAAAAATTCGCAAATGGATTACCAGTTGTGGCAAAATGGAACGACAATTACAAAACGTTTCCAATGGAATTCAAGTCTGGATCTAACTTAGCTTAACCACTTGCACTCCAAAGGATTTCACCTTCTTCCTGACCAGGCCATTTTTTGTGATACAGACCTGCGTTACTTTAACTGACAATTGCACAGTCATGCAACACTGTACATAAATTAAATTTAGGTCCTCTTTTCACCCACAAATAGAGCTTTCTTTCGGTGGTATTTGATCACCTCTGCATTTATTTTTTTGCGCTATTAACAAGAAAAGACCAACAATTTTGAAAAAAAAATTTTTTTTTATAAATATATATATATATATATATATATATATATATATATATATATATATATATATATATATATATATATTTGACTTTTTGTTCCAAAACATATCCAGTAAAAAAAAAAAAAAAAAAAAATTAAAAATATATATGAAAAGGTCTTCATGAATTTAGGCCAAAATGTATTCGGTTACATATCTATGCTAAAAAAAAAAAAAATCCCAGTAAGTGTACATCAATTGGTTTACATGAAAGTTATAGCGTCTACAAATGGCGGTATATATACTGGAATTTTCTATTTTTAGTATACTAGTAATGGCAGCAATCAGCCACTTATAGCAGGACTGTGGCGGGCATTCTGACTAACAGACACTGACATATCCAGTGACATACAGTGGTCAGTGCTAATAAAAAGCACCGACACTGTACTAATGACACTGAGCAGGAAGGGGTTAACATCTGGAGCGAGCAAAGGGTTAACGGTGTTATGTGTGTTTCATATTTTCTGTGTTGTTGTTTTACTATGGAGACATGCTGCTTTGCATCTCTCAGCTGTGTAGAGAAATACATAGCAGCATGTCCTTGCTGACAAGAGAGATCTGTGTTTACGCACTGTCTCCCATCTCAGTCCTGCCGACAATCACGGAGTCCCGGCCGGAAATCGCCATCCGGGACCTGGTGATTGACATCCCCAGCAGCCAATAGCAGTGCAGTCCTCTACCCGGAAAAAAAGCAAATCATGTATATATATATATATATATATATATATATATATATATATATATATATATATATATATATATATATATTTTGCGCAGATGTGCTGCCCTTTAGCAGTACTTCTTCTTTAGGGCAGGTGGCACTTGCTCCCAACCCAACTCTTATTCCAACTACCCTGTAGAAGGAAGACACTTATCTTAGGGTGCTCTGGTCTGGTCACGTGATCTCCTCAGTAGCCAGCTTCAGGGGAGAGGAGAAAGCACTGAAAAAGGCTGGAATGCCTGGGTGATGTCCACCCATCGGGAGTATATACACTGGAATTTTCTATTTTTATTATACTAGTAATGGCAGCAATCAGCAACTTATAGCAGGACTGTGGCGGGCATTCTGACTGACACTGACATCTCCAGTGACACATACAGTAGTCAGTGCTAATAAAAAGCACCGACACTATACTAATGACACTGAGCAGGAGGGGTTAACATCTGGGGCAATCAAAGAGTTAGGGGGTAGGAGAGTGCCTAGCGGGTGAGTGAGGTGGTGAAGGACCAGGGTTTGGGCTATCCATCGTTGGCTGTCCCTCCTCTCCCCCGAAACCAACAGCTTTGAGCCAATCACGTGACCAGACCAGAGCACCCTAAGAATAGATAAGTAGAAGCATCTTCTTTCTACAGGGTAGTCACAATAGGAGTTGGAGGGTGGAGCCGATTTTTAGCTTTGTTAGATCTAGCCTGGACTTGACAGGCAGAGATCAGTTAGGGCTCCCAATGCACACAGCTGCAAAAAGATGAATTAAAACAGGAGAATCTGCTTTCACAATGCTGCAAAATGAACTGAGTCTGTATACATGTAAACATTCCCGCTAACGTTTACATGAGTACAGTGAAAATGGAGTATAGGAGCCGTCCATGTCCTAGCAACGAAGGACGCTAGGCATCAACAGGAATATGGAGTATAGAAGCCGTCCATGTCCTAGCAACGAAGGACGCTAGGCATCAACAGGAATATGGAGTATAGGAGCCGTCCATGTCCTAGCAACGAAGGACGCTAGGCATCAACAGGAATATGGAGTATAGAAGCCGTCCATGTCCTAGCAACGAAGGACGCTAGGCATCAACAGGAATATGGAGTATAGGAGCCGTCCATGTCCTAGCAACGAAGGACGCTAGGCATCAACAGGAGTATAGGAGCCGTCCATGCCCTAGCAACGAAGGACGCTAGGCATCAACAGGAATATGGAGTATAGGAGCCGTCCATGTCCTAGCAACGAAGGACGCTAGGCATCAACAGGAATATGGAGGAGTATAGGAGCCGTCCATGTCCTAGCAACGAAGGACGCTAGGCATCAACAGGAATATGGAGTATAGGAGCCGTCCATGTCCTAGCAACGAAGGACGCTAGGCATCAACAGGAATATGGAGTATAGGAGCCGTCCATGTCCTAGCAACGAAGGACGCTAGGCATCAACAGGAATATGGAGTATAGGAGCCGTCCATGTCCTAGCAATGAAGGACGCTAGGCATCAACAGGAATATGGAGTATAGGAGCCGTCCATGCCCTACTAACGAAGGACGCTAGGCATCAACAGGAATATGGAGTATAGGAGCCGTCCATGCCCTAGTAACGAAGGACGCTAGGCATAAACAGGAATATGGAGTATAGGAGCCGTCCATGCCCTAGTAACGAAGGACGCTAGGCATAAACAGGAATATGGAGTATAGGAGCCGTCCATGTCCTAGCAATGAAGGACGCTAGGCATCAACAGGAATATGGAGTATAGGAGCCGTCCATGTCCTAGCAACGAAGGACGCTAGGCATCAACAGGAATATGGAGTATAGAAGCCGTCCATGTCCTAGCAACGAAGGACGCTAGGCATCAACAGGAATATGGAGTATAGGAGCCGTCCATGTCCTAGCAACGAAGGACGCTAGGCATCAACAGGAGTATAGGAGCCGTCCATGCCCTAGCAACGAAGGACGCTAGGCATCAACAGGAATATGGAGTATAGGAGCCGTCCATGTCCTAGCAACGAAGGACGCTAGGCATCAACAGGAATATGGAGGAGTATAGGAGCCGTCCATGTCCTAGCAACGAAGGACGCTAGGCATCAACAGGAATATGGAGTATAGGAGCCGTCCATGTCCTAGCAACGAAGGACGCTAGGCATCAACAGGAATATGGAGTATAGGAGCCGTCCATGTCCTAGCAACGAAGGACGCTAGGCATCAACAGGAATATGGAGTATAGGAGCCGTCCATGTCCTAGCAATGAAGGACGCTAGGCATCAACAGGAATATGGAGTATAGGAGCCGTCCATGCCCTACTAACGAAGGACGCTAGGCATCAACAGGAATATGGAGTATAGGAGCCGTCCATGCCCTAGTAACGAAGGACGCTAGGCATAAACAGGAATATGGAGTATAGGAGCCGTCCATGCCCTAGTAACGAAGGACGCTAGGCATAAACAGGAATATGGAGTATAGGAGCCGTCCATGTCCGAGCAACGAAGGACGCTAGGCATCAACAGGAATATGGAGTATAGGAGCCGTCCATGTCCTAGCAATAAAGGACGCTAGGCATCAACAGGAATATGGAGTATAGGAGCCGTCCATGTCCTAGCAATAAAGGACGCTAGGCATCAACAGGAATATGGAGTATAGGAGCCGTCCATGTCCTAGCAACGAAGAACGCTAGGCATCAACAGGTTAATGGAGTATAGGAACCGTCCATGTCCGAGCAACGAAGGACGCTAGGCATAAACAGGAATATGGAGTATAAGAGCCGTCCATGTCCTAGCAATGAAGGACGCTAGGCATCAACAGGTTAATGGAGTATAGGAGCCGTCCATGTCCGAGCAACGAAGGACACTAGGCATCAACAGTAAAATGTGGTGGGACAGGATGCAGAGGGTTAGACAACCATGCAAGCTCTACACTAAATTATTGTAAATTCTTGGACTCTGGAAGTAATCTGTCGGGGAGAGTGGGCATCACAAAGTGCCTGCAAACCAGGACACTCACCCAATGGTGAACTCTCAAAAGGGGTTGTCTAAGGCTGGCCATACACTATACAATTTTCTTACAGTTTTCTGCCCAATTTCCTTTAGATTTACCTTCCACTATGTAGTGCAAGGTCCTGCCTAATTAGATACAATTGAAAGTGTTGTTTAGGTTTGACCTCATATTATATGGTTTTTGGAAAATCTAAAGCAAAAATCTCAAGAAAATTGTATAATGTATGGCCAGCCTAAGGGTCACTATACACATAATCTAATATCATGCAATCAATTTTAGATCTACCAAAAGAACATAATGAAGGCCTACCTAGTCTATCCATAAGAGAGGCCCTTGCACTATAATGTTGTTGATCGAACTAAAGGAGATTGTACCATGGTGTGGTAAGCTTTAGGCCGCTTTCACACAGGTGGACTGATTGAGTCCCCCTGTTAGTTTTTTAGGCAGATGTCACTGGACCCTCAATTATCTTCTATGGAGCAGCGGATGTAAAACGGACTTGTGTCCATTTACACCCACCTACATACAGTTGTGCGCAAAACAACAGTCAGACATCACTAACCGGATCAATCACTGTTTTTGGAAGAAATTATATTTCTACATGGCAAATAATTTACTAGCAGGTGTAGTAGAGTAATAGAAATCCAACAGACCCAACAGTCATGACATGCATGCTGCTGATTCTGTGTCATTGAATCACTAATTGAAAGGGGCATGTTCAAAATAATAGCAGTGTGGAGTTCTATTAGTGAGGTCATTCATTCTTTGATAAACAGGTGGCAATTATTGCCCTTATTTAAGGAAGGAAGGCAGCAAATGTTGTACATGCTGGTTACAGTGCATTTCTCTCTGAAATTCTGAGGAAAATGGGTCGTTCCAGACATTGTTCAGAAGAACAGCGTACCTTGATTAAAAAGTTGATTGGAGAGGGGAAAACATATAAAGAAGTGCAGAAAATGATAGGCTGCTCAGCTAAAATGATCGCAAATGCTTTAAAATGGCAACCAAAACCTTAAAGACGTGGAAGAAAGCGAAAAACTACCATTCGAATGGATAGAAGAATAGCCAAAATGGACTCACTATTCCCTGTGAGTACTGTTACAATTAGAAGACGCCTATGTGAAGCCAAGCTATCTGCAAGAAGCCCCCGCAAAGTCCCACTGTTGGGAAAAAGACGTGCTGAAGAGGTTACAATTTGCCAAAGAGCACATTAACTGGCCTAAAGAGAAATGGCGCAACATTTTGTGGAATGATGAAAGTAAGATTGTTCTTTTTGGGTCTAGTGGCCGGAGACAGTTTGTCAGACGACCCCCAAACACTGAATTCAAGCCACAGTACACTGTGAAGACAGTGAAGCATGGTGGTGCAAGCATCATGATATGGGGATGTTTCTCATACTACGGTGTTGGGCCTATTTATCGCATACCAGGGATCATGGATCAGTTTGAATACATCAGAATACTTGAAGAGATCATGCTGCCCTATGCTGAAGAGGAAATGCCCTTGAGAGGAAAGCAAATCTTCAAACATTTTTCAGCTTATATAGTGAATGTTTGAGTTTGTAAAGAAGAATACAAACACTGCTATTTATTTTAACAGTCTAATATTCACTTTTCTTCAATTTTTTTTTAGAGTAACAACACAAATGTGATATATTTTTCTTCATGTTTTGATTTGGAATAGAATGTGTAGTGTTCCCAATGCATTTGTGTGGATGGAAATAAAAGCTATTAGAAGGATTTTCAGCTTTATTCACTTTTTGCAACACACTGCTATTATTTTGAACACAACTGTATGTTCCGATCTGCTAAAAACAGATGGATGGGGATCTGTTCTAGCAGATTGGAGCAAATGGCAGTCGAGTGTAAACTGACAATTAGTCAGTTTACATCCAGAACTGCCCATAGATGGCAGCGGGCTGTGTCTACTCTACTGAAGCGGAGCGGACATGGACCAGCCATCCGCTTGCTCAGCGGGGTTCAGCAGACAGTTCCCCCACTGAGCAAGTGGACTCCTGGAGGAACCCAACCCGTATGGAAGGAGCCTAAGTGACATATAATTCTTAATGTTTAAACACATAGTTGAAAAAAGACATATCAATCCAGTTCAACCCACGGAGGGGAAAAAAAAGGCTTTCAAGCGTTGCAACCTATTACACTCGAGAAGCATTTTTTCTAAACGTTCCCCATCACGACATTTATGTTACACCAAGGACTACACCTACGAGTGAAAGGAGATACAATACTTTCCAAAACGGCAGAAACCTGGTGTGGGAACAAATGAGTGGCTTGTATTGTGCCTTCAGCATGCTTAGGTCTACATAAAATGTGAGGTCACCGTCATTCATTGAGAGATCTGGCTTACAGGGTGAGCGGTGGAGGGTATGGAAGTCGGATCGTGTCAGCACTGTTAATATGAGAGACCGCGTACAGGTATTTTGCTTCATAATATTTATTTGAAACAATGGGTTGAAGACAAGATAGGCAAGCAGCTGGTCTTCACTGCAGAGCTCTCCTTCTCACGCATGTAATTCAATATGTGGGACGGCTGAAGAGTGCTGTCAGCAACCACCCACCTTCGCACACAATTCTTCATTACATCCAGTGGAGCTGGGGTGTACTCAGTACAATATGAATAGCAGCACTATTAGCCTGCAATTATTGTTTTCTATTTTGAAATCCATCACAACTAGGTTTACATACAAGAGAGTTTATTCTAAAAGGATAGTTTACCTTTACAAGGTGGGGGGGGGGGGGGAAGCACACTATTTTGTCCCATGAGTATACAATTGTAGTGTGCTCACCACCCTACCTACAGCAAAGGAAATAAGTATTTGATCCCCTGCTGATTTTGAATGTTTGCCCACTCACAAGGAAATGATCGGTCTAAAAATCAAACGTTCGGTGTATTTTAACACTGACAGAATAGCAACAAAAAATTCAAAAGAAATGCATGTCTAACAAATGATGACTGATTTGCATGTGGGAAATAAGTATTTTATCCCCTATCATTCAGCAGGATTTCTGGCTACCGGGGGTGTCTTTCATACAGGTAACGAGCTGAGATTAGAAGCAGTATCTTAAAGGGAGTGCTGCTAATCTCATTTTGTTGCCAGTATAAAAGACACCTGTCCACAGGAGCAATCAAACAATCAGATTCCAAACTCTCCACCATGGCAAAGACCAAAGAGCTGTCCAAGGATGTCAGGGACAAGATAGTAGACCTACACAAGGCTGGACTGGGCTACCAAACTATCGCCAAGCAGCTTGGTGAGAAGGTGACAACAGTTGGTGCAATCATTCACAAATGGAAGAAACACAAAACAACTGTCAGTCTCCCTAGGTCTGGTGCATAATGCAAGACGTTATGTGGAATGTCAATGATCATGAGAACAGTGAGGAATCATCCCAGAACTACACGTGAGGATCTTGTCAATGATCTCCAGGCAGCTGGGACCACAGTCACCAAGAAAACATTTGGTAACACACTACGCCGACAAGGACTGAAATCCTGCAGTGCCCGCAAGGTCCCTCTGCTCAAGAAAGCACATCTCCAGGCCGTCTGAAGTTTGCCACTGAACATCTGAATTATACAGAGGACGACTAGTTGAAAGTGGTGTTTTCCCGATGAACCCAAAATCAACATCAACTCGCCGTGTTTGGAGGAGGAATGCTGCCTATGACCCCAAGAACACCATCCCAACTGTCAAACGTGGTGGTGGAAACATTCTGCTTTGAGGGTATTTTTCTGCTAAGGGGACAGGACAACTGCACCGCATCAAAGATACAATGGACGAGGAAATGTACCGTCAAATCTTGGGTGAGAACCTTCTTCCCTCAGCTAGGGAAGGGTGTTCCAGCATGACAATGACCCAAAACACATGGCCAAGGCAACAAAGGAGTGGCTCAAGAAGCACATTAAAGTCCAGGAGTGGCCTAGCCAATCTGATTGAGAATCTGTGGAGGGAGATGAAAGTTCAAGTTGCCAAACGTCAGCCATCAAACCTTAGGATCTGCCAAGAGTAGTGGGCCAAAATCCCTCCTGAGATGTGTGCAAACCTGGGGGCCAACTACAGGAAACGTCTGACCTCTGTGATTGCCAACAAGGGATTTGCCACCAAATACTAAGTCATGTTTTGTGAAGGGGATCAAATACTTATTTCCCTCATGAACATGCAAATCAGTGAATCATTTGTTAGACATACATTTCTTTAGAATTTTTTGTTGCTATTCTGTCTCTCAGTGTTACAATACACCGAACATTTGATTAGACTGATCATTTCTTTGTGAGTGGGCAAACATTCAAAATCAGTAGGGGATCAAATACTTATTTCCTTCACTGTACCATCCAGGGCTCCTATTTAGTTTATAACAACATAGTCCACCAAAGATTTATCATTGCAAATTACCAGTTCTTAGCTGTGGTGCCCACATTTGTATTTTCATAACTTTTTCAACTTTACTTTCACCTTCTGATCCTGCGAATAACCCCCCACCACACATTAACAGCTCATTTAAGAGAGGACACAGGCTGTGTAGACTTGGCTGAGAAAGAGGTTCTGCCTCGAAACACGTCAGCCATTTGGAGGCCTACAGTCCCCCAATAGCCACCATCTAGGGAGATTGGACCATGCTGTCTTTTTTTGTGATGTGCCTTTTATTCTTTTGTGAGTATACAACTTTTTATTCAATAAATCAAATTTTTATAAGGTAATGCACTAGGCCCATGCGTCCTCTGTAAACTTCAAAACATTAGTCTTGCTTATTTCCACTGGGTGGGAGGTGGGGGTGGTGGTGGTAGAGAATGGATTAACCCATTTGCTGCCAGAGCCAGTGTTTCCCTCTATTTTTCCTGTACACGTTAACATGCACATTTTGAGAGAAGCACTAGGAAACCAGACAGCAGTGAAAAGGTGTATTTGGATTACCATGAGGCCAAGTAAGCCACTGCTGTGTCTCTCAAACCTTGGGTAAACCAGACTATGTACAATTGTGCTCAAAAGTTTGCATACCCTAGAAAAATTGGCAATAGTAGCATGTATCATTTTTGAAAAAATATTAAGAATGAGCAGACAAAACACATTTATTTTGTTTCTTATGGGATTCATATTCAACTTTCACGGGACTCCCCATGCCTTTAGAGCTCACATCCTCCAAAACATCGGTGAGCCACCACCATGCTTCACAGTGGGGATGGTATTCTCATCGCCTTGTTGACCCCTCTCCAAACATAGCGCTTATGGTTGCGATCATAAAGCTCTATTTTGGTTTCGTCACTGCAGAGAACAGTGTGCCCGAAGCTGTGAGGAGTGCTGTCGGGTATATTGTAACCGGGCTTTTTCATGCCAATGGTGCAGAAAAGGCTTCTTTCTGGAAACTGGACCATGCAGCTCATTCATGATTTTTTGCTCCTTGAAACAACCACAATCGCCTTTTCTAGACCGGCCAGTATTTCTACTGAGGTTACTTGTGGGTTTTTCTTTGTGTTCTCTTTTATCCATCTTTGTTCGTGTTACCTTGTTACACAGGTCTTTGGATAGTTAATTTCTGCTCCCCATGACTCGGTATCTAGCCTGCTCACAAAGGCACGAATCTGTCAGACACTGAACAGGACCACCATTACACCTGGGGGCAGTGTGTAACAAAACAGCACAGGCATGTCCACCTAGGACTTCTCACAGAAACCAAGGTTTCCTCCTCTGGATACCTCCTAGACGAGAATACTCTGGGGAGAGAGGGTCTCCCTGCCCACCAGACTGCAGTGCCTGGGAGAGCGCAAGCCCCAGAACCCCCATAGTGACACGGTCTCAGTATGGGAGTCCTATGGCTGGGAGATGCCTGCCACCTAGCACGCAGGCCTGACAGCAAAATAAAAAAAAAAAAGTTGAAGTGATCCGGGCTAGGTGAAGGAAACATAAGCAGAATGAAACATGATGAACCCTAGGTTGATGCCTTTGTTTATATTTTTTCTCATAAACTGTCTTGGAAGGTGATGAGGATAATACAGCTTTATGGTCACAACCATGAGAGGAGTCATCAAGGCCTATGACAAAAATACCATCCCCACTGTGAAGCATGGTGGTGGTTCACTGATGTTTAGGGGACGTGCAAGCTCTAAAGGCACGGGGAATCTTGTGAAAATTGATGCGCATTGGACTTTCCAGCATGACAATGATCCTAAAGCAAAATGCCAAGTTGACCCTCCAGTGGTTACAGCAAAAAATAGTGAAGGTTCAGGAGTGGCCAACACAGTCTCCTGACCTTAATATCATCGAGGCACTCTGGGGAGATCTCAAATGTACGGTTCATGCAAGACGACCAAAGACTTTTCATTACCCGGGTGCATTTTGCCAAGCTGAATGGGAAGCTAAAACCACCTGCAAGAATTCGGGGCCTCGTAGCCAACTATTACAAAAGACTGCTTGCTGTCACTGATGCTAAAGTACTAAGAACTAAGGGGATGCAGACTTTTGAACAGGGAACACTTCATTGGTTTACTTGTTGCCATGTTTTATTTTACGATTGCGCCATTCTGTTATGACCTACAGCTGAATATGAATCCCATAAGAAATAAAAGAAATGTGTTTACAGAAATACTGTAGATTACCAATTTGTGCACAAATTATATATATATATATATATATATATACATACACACATACACACACACACATACACACACACACACCCTGTTCCAAATTAATGGGCAAATTCTATTTAAGTGTCAAAGATTAAATATTTTGTTTTTCAGATTAACTCATGGATGGCATTGTGTGTCAGGGCTCTTTAATCACTGAAAACCATCTCAGACACCTGTGATAATTAGATTGGTCGGTGAGCCCAATTTAAGGAAAAACTACTAAATTAGGGTGTTCCACATTATTAAGCAGAGCACCATTTTCAAGCAATATGGGGAAGAAAAAGGATCTCTCTGCTGCCGAAAAGAGTGAAATAGTTCAATGCCTTGGACGAGGTATGAAAACATTCGATATTTCACGAAAACCTAAGCGTGATCATTGCGCTATTAAGAAATTTGTGGCTGATTCAGAGCACAGACGGGTTGGTGCAGATAAAGGCACATTGAGGAAGATTTCTGCCAGATCCATGCATCGAATCAAGAGAGCAGCTGCTAAAATACCATTACATAGCAGCAAACAGATATTTGAAGGTGCTGGTGCCTCTGGAGTCCCACGGACATCAAGGTGTAGAGTCCTCCAGAGTCTTGCAACTGTGCATAAACCTTCTATTTGGCCACCACTAACCAATGGTCACAAGCAGAAACGGCTGCATTGGGCAGAAAAATACATGAAGACTAATTTTCAAACAGTCCTGTTCAGTGATGAGTACTGTGCAACCCTGGATGGTCCAGATGGATAGAGTAGTGGATGGTTGGTGGACGGCCACCCTGTTCCAACAAGGCTGCGACGTCAGCACGGCTATGGTGGAGTCATGTTTTGGGCCGGAATCATGGGAACAGAGCTGGTCGGCCCCTTTGGGGGCCCTGAAGGTGTAAAGATGACCTCTGCAAAGTATGTGGAGTTTATGACTGACCACTTTCTTCCCTGGTACAGAAGGAAGAACTATGCTTTCCGTAATAAAATCATCTTCATGCATGACAATGCACCATCTCACGCTGCAAAGAATACCTCTGCATCAATGGCTGCTATGGGGATAAAAGGAGAGAAAGTCATGGTGTGGCCTCCATCCTCCCCTGACCTCAATCCTATTGAGAACCTTTGGAGCATCCTCAAGCAAAAGATCTATGAGGGTGGGAGGCAGTTTACATGCAAACAGCAGCTCTGGGGGGCTATTCTGACATCTTGCAAATTCAAGCAGAAACTGTCCAAAAACTCCCAAGTTCAATGGATGCAAGACTTGTGAAGCTGCTATCAAATAAGGGGCCCTATGTTACAATGTAACGTGACCTGTTCAAATATTTAAAAAGTTAAAATGTTGTTAAAATAGATTGAAATAGCTTTTGATTTCAGTTAATATGCTGCAAACACAACAAATGACAATTTTCTGTTCTTTACAACCTATAAAGTGTTTTGAAACTTACTGTGCGGAATAATTTGGAACAAAAATCCTGTTATCATTAGGAGGTTTGTTCAATAAAATGTGAATTGTACTCTTAATAGTTGTAACATGAGAATTATGCTGACTTATTTAGGTAAATGAGAAAAAAATCATTTGCTTAATAATTTGGAACGTGTGTGTAAATAAGGGTTTACAACCACTTGAAGATATGAGAGCACCAGTACTTACAGGTAATACATTTCTGCCTGGAGTTCTTCTTTAAAGTGATTTTTATTTTTCTTTAAAAATAACAAACATGTTATACTTACCTGCTTTGTGCAGTTGTTTTGCACAGAGGAGCCCTTATCCTCCTCTTCTGGTTCCCCCCACCAGCGCTCCTGACCCCTCTCTCCTGCCGAGTGCCGCCAGAGCAAGCAGCTTGCCATTGTCCTTTCACAAAGAACCATGGCATGGCTCAGCCCCACCCCCTCTCTGCTCATTGGGTTACTGGCTGTGATTGACATCTGTCAGCAAATGAGGAGGGAGAGTCTCCAGAGAGCCGAGGCTCTTGCGCACATTGGGGAGGGTGGTCTGCTGTACACAGATTTTTAACCTTCATGCATAAAAAAGTACAAAAAAAAAAACCTTGAACCTTTACAACCACTTAAAGTGGAGTTCCACTCACCCTGTCGAAAAATAAAAAAGTCAGCAGCTACAAAAACTGTAGCTGCTGACTTTTAAAAAAACAGCCACTTACCTGTCCTTCACTGTGTCCCCTGCAGCCCGTTTCACCGGCCGTCCTGTATTCAAGGAGGCCGGCATCTTCAGTGTGGGCATCCGGCTGTGACTGCTTGTGGCTTCACCCACTGCGCATGCGCGAGTAGCGCTGCGCTTCATGAATGGGTCCTGTAGTCTTTCGGGACCTGTCACGTGTCCCAAAAGACTACAGGGAGGGAAGGAGGACCCCTTCCGCTTCCTATCGCCTAGGCCAGGGGTGGGCAACTGTGGCCCTCCAGCTGTTGTAGAACTACAAGTCCCATGAGGCATTGCAAAACTGACAGTTACAAGCATGACTCCCAAAGGCAGAGGCATGATGGGACTTGTAGTTCACCAACAGCTGGAGGGCCACAGTTGCCCACCCCTGGCCTAGGCGATTGGACTGGAAGTGGGAGCGGGTACCTGTCAAATTTGGGTACCCACTAACTCCCCCCCCCCCCCCCCCCCCACAAGTGCCAATCCTTAATGGGGAGCAGGAGAGCAGGCCTAAAAGCGCAACTTCCCCTTTTGGGTGGAGCTCCGTTTTAAGGGTCAGGTGTCCAGCAGCTGTGCGATTTTAGTTCTCCTGTAGGGTAGAGGTGTAGCTGGACCAGCTTTGCTACCTGTAGCCTGGAAGGCTGAAATGCGCTAGGGCTGATTTCTGTATTGAAGGTACTTGAATTTAGGGATCACTGCCTGGAATGCAGACATCGCACCGATCAGCAACACATACTACAGACTATTCAAGTAAGATCACAATTAAAACTTTTTTTCTGATTGCATAGTAACTCGCTGCCACCTTAATGATGTTGTAGAAGTATTACCACGCTGGCAAATGGAATTGGACAACAGAGCTGTGCTTACTGACTCTGCTTCTCCATTCTACTCCCCGTCCTCATTCATTTTTAGTAAACACAAGCAATGTTTGCCAAACTCAACTCAAGGCATCTTCAACGGAAGCTACTGCTGCCAAAATTCCGACATTAGCGGCAGGAAAGCATCTGCTCCCAGAGAAATATACACACGTGGGAAACTTTGTAAAAGCTTTATGGAGTGAGAACTGTGAAGTGGCCACGAATAGAGCGAGCTCTGAAAGGTACCGAATGGTCTATAGATCTGACTGATTGCGAGAGAAAAATACAAGTCAGAAAAGAGTTCTATACGGTATTCATTAACCCCTTCCCGACGGCGCCTCCCGGCCCTTTAAAAGTTTCAGACGCCGGGAGGCGGGGCGTGGTTTAGGGATCATGTGACCTCCGTGACACTGTTTGGGCAAAATAAAAAAAATAAATAAATGTTTGTTGCCCCATACCGCCTAGATTGTAAGCTCCAAGGATCAGGCCCTCCTATCCCTCTTGTATTGAACTGTATTGTTGCTGTATTGTCTCCCGTTATATTGTAAAGTGCTGAGCAAACTGTTGGCGCCATATAAATCCTGTATAATAATAATACTTAATACCTGTGTGAGCAATCCAGTGAGCACCTAACTTCATGTTTATGCAGACAACATTGCCTCTGCTACAACAAAATCCTCTGCAGTGATGCCTTAGTTCACAACCTGTAGGACTACAGAACACCACCCCCTTCCCTCATCTTCATACCATGAGAGAGAGGTGGTCTCAGTGTAGCCAAGTAGACCTCAGACAGGACTGAAAACACAGCTTGGGATATCAGTGCAGCAGAAAAAGCTTATTCAGCTCACAAAGTTTCTGGCATATAAACAGTACAGTACTAGTGTCATTCTTAACCATTTGCCCCCACCCTATGGCCGAATGGCGGGCGGCAAATCTCATCAGCGTTCCGGGTGGACGCCATATGGCATCCTCCCGCACATGCGCAGATTGCGCTCCTGCAGAGCGGCGCAGCGGAGCGATCTGTCACCGGCCGTGTACCTCGGACATGGCCGATGACAGATCTCAGTTTCGGCCCCCATTGCCCGTACCATGTGACCTGCTGTGACCAATCACAGCAGGTCACATGACAGTTGTATACAATGGATGGCTTTATTCATGCCATCCATTGTATACTAGTGTCTAGCTGTGAATGGTCACAGCAGGTCACATGCACGTCATGCTGTGGGGGATATCTGTACTGTTCTGACATTCTTGGACCTCAAGAAATTAGATTGGCTGTCAGTACTTCAGGATTGATCAATATTCAGATCTATACCATAGTTTGTGAAGTCTATAACTTTCCTACAAACTAATACATCCTAATTTGGGTTATTTTCACCAAAGACATGTAGCAGAATACATCTCAGCCTAAATTTATGAAGAACAATTATTTATTTGCAAACTTTTATAACAGAAACAAAGATAATTTATCAAAAAATAAAAACCCCAGCGGTGATTAAATACCACCAAAAGAAAGCTCTGGTTGTGTGAAGAAAATGATAAAATTTTAGTTTGGGTACAGTGTTGTATGACCGCGCAATTGTCATTCAGAGTGTGAGAGCGCTGAAACCTGAAAACAGGCCTGGGCAGGAAGGTGTAAAATTGCCCGGTATGGAAATGGTTAAAGACAAAACATGGGGGAATGTGAATGTATTGCAGAGCCCAGACTTCCATTACAGATACTTTTTACGTATCAAGTGAATCCATGATGACAGCCTTACAAAGAAAAAAAAAAAAAAGTAATACTTCACTTTAGGCTCCCTTTAAACAACGTACTTTAGTAAATATTTCTTGAGCTGCTGTCAGCGCATAATTCTGTAAATCTGTAACAAAACTGCTATTATTTTCTGGGGGCGGTCTAGGAACAAGGCAGTAAAAATGCTGATGTGATGGGACAAGGACCCAGTGGGATGCGCTGATTCAGCTTCATCAAATGCAGGTGAATGTTTCACTGGAGAACCTTTCCACAATCACATGATGATCAGGAGATAAGTTATTATTATACAGTATTTATAAAGCGCCAATAGTTCACTCAGCGCTGTACATTACAAAGATATGGCAAAGAAAAGGCGGTCATAGACTTGCGAAAAATCCTGCGATTTTTCGGACTTTAAAGTCTGCGTATATTCGTTCGTGTATGGGCAATTTTGTCTGCGGATTTTCGTATTTTTTTGTTTTCTCGAATATCGTTGGAGCTGGAAAATTTTTAGAAAACGACTGAATTTCTTCCCATTCACGGCAATATCCCCGATTTTCTAAACTAAATGAATGCGCATGTGCGATGACCTGGAAGTTTCTTAGGGAACGAATTTCAGAAGCCAGTCTTTGCACCATACTCTGCTCTTCCTTGCTTTCTTTTTTTGTTGTTTTTCCTTCTCCAGTGTTAACACAGCAAGCGCTATAAGGGACAGTTTCTTTTTTTGCGGGTTAATTTGGGCATTTTAATACAATAAATGAAGAAAATTCGTAGGAACGAAACGTTGTTGATGTCTTGCCGGCAGATTACGAAAAGAGGGAGGGACAAAAAGGTCACCAAACGACAGCATTTCCGCCCAAAACATGACAGCATTTCCGCCCAAAAAACGACATCATTTCCTGTACAGGCGACAATTACAGAGGATTTATCCTCCGATTTTCGTTCTAAATGGTGTTCTAATTGGCTGTACGGCCGACCGATTTTTCGCTTATCAGAAGAAAAATCGAGAGACTTTTTACAAATCTATGGCCTGCTTAAGACTGTACTACTGATTGCAGCACTTGGTAGATCAAATCCCCCCCCCACTTAGAAAGCTTTTCCCTTCATGCACCTTGAGCCTTTGGAACTACTTACGTGTGCAGCACCCCCCCGGTACAATCGCTACCTGAGCCCCCTCCGATCCAGCAACGGTCACAACAGCCTCGGCTATACGAGGAGCTCAGTCTCTCTCTTCATTGTCTGACACAGCAGTGGGAGCCCATAGGAGCACCTGAATGCATGCCTGAGCTAAGGGCAGATGGATTCCAGGAAGTAAATGCAACATCATCTGCCCTTACTCAAAATGGCCGAAGTCAGAAATGCTTTATGGTTACATGAATGGGTGAGGGAATTTGCTTTGAATATAAAAAATGAATTTAATAGAGAGTTTGGTTTGTGGTGTCAGATACAGTACAGCTGTTTTAAACTCTGTTTGGACCCATAAACACTTCAGCCATTTCAATGTGTTATACACTATTGCCAAGTGTTCGGGATAGCGCCCTACTTTTGTGCATATGCTTCAACACACGGGCGGAAGTGTGTACAGGGCCTCAATGTGGAAAGCACATACTGCAGATGAGGGCGACTTCAAGCATCATCCTTCCGTGATGAAATTTAGGGGACCTACAGTCCAACAGAACTTTTCACCGCACCACTATAAATTGTAAATCGCGCATCATTAGCCCTCCTCACCAACTTGCCCAATCTGAGAATGCCATGTATTCAATGAAGAAAAAAAAAATACGTGTTCTGTTAATGGCAGCCATGCCAAGAGCACGACTCCCTGTGTTCACTATGAGAAGCCACAAGACCATGGTGATAATTGTAGCAGTGCCTTCTACGACAGAGATTCTCCACTTCCAGAGCAGCGCCAAAGGCGGTCCAATACTAAACAATAAACCCCATACTCCCGTGCTTTCCAATCACTTTAAAGGAAAAGCACACCTAATGGGCAGCGCACTGGTGGTGGGCAGCGCAGTGGTGGTGGCCAACCCCCCCCCCCCCCCCCCCATGTGCAATACTGAATTCAGTTAGCAGCAGTACCAGGACAATAACACCGAGACAGCTAAAAAAAAAAAAAAAAAAAAAAAAAAAGCTTGGCCCGACGCAGGGTCCCTCAATAAAGGCTTTTTTGACAAATATTATTATTATTATACAGGATTTATATAGCGCCGGCAGTTTGCGCAGATCTTTACAATATAAGGGAGACAATACAATAACAATACGATTCCATACAAGAGAGGTTCAAGGACCCTGCTCCCTGGAGCTTACAATCTAGGAGGGAGGGGATAGTGGTACAAGAGGTAATAGCTGTGGGGGATGGAGTGGTAGGAAGAGTGGAGGAGTTCAGTATTAGGTGAGGGCGGGGTAGGCTTCCCTGAAGAGTGCGCCTAAAGGTGAGGAGGGTAGGTGATAGTTTGATGGATTGGGGTAGAGCGTCAGTTTAGCTGCAGCAATAGGCAGAAGATCAGGAAAGTAATTTACATTTATTGTTCTCCAGACTTCGCAGCGCGGGGACTTCGCAGCGCGGGGACTTCGCAGCGCGGGGACTTCGCAGCGCGGGGACTTCGCAGCGCGGGGACTTCGCAGCGCGGGGACTTCGCAGCGCGGGGACTTCGCAGCGCGGGGACTTCGCAGCGCGGGGACAGCACAACTCGAAGGGATAACTATTTTATCTGTCCAGGATTTGGCTTTAAGGGTCCTAGTATGCAATACAAACGTTATATCTATCTGCCTAAAAACTTGAGTATATGCAGCATAGTGTGCGTTTATGTGCGTGTTTATGCATGTAAAAATTCTTCAACTTCCCACAATGCTAAATAATACAAGGGAGGTGTGATTTATAAACATTTCAAAAACGGACCAATAATGCAGATCTTTGAATTTTGTCTAAATGCTGTGCTAGTTTATATTTACACCCCTATGTGTGCAGAACCATTAAAAGCAATATGCTGCATTCAGATAAAAAAAGAAAAATGCCTGAATGTCTAAAAACATGGCCTTTTTAACAACTTCCTGTCCGGCCGTTGTATATAAACGGCCGGACGGTGGCAGTGCAGGGTCAGGTGGCCATTTACAAACAGCTTTTCCAGCCCCCTGCTTGTGCGCGCTCCCTGGGAGTGCTCAGCACCGCGATCCGGTGCCCGCTGTGTCCTCTGGACACAGTGAAATACCGATCATCGGACGGGACCTCTGTGCGAGGTCCCGATCATGTGATCACGGATTGGCCAATCAGTGATCACATGCAGAGTAGTAAGCAAGATGTCACTTGTGACATCATTGCTTACTACGTGTGAAATCTGTGAATGATCAGAGGTCACATGGTACAAGGCGATTCGCAACAGCCTTGTACCATGTGACCAATCACAGCTCACTCAGTAGTTCTCAATGGCTGCAAGAATGCAGCTAGAGAGAAGGAGAAATGATTGCTTTTACAGCCTTTATGGGTGTAAAAGCAATCAGTGTAAGAAAAAAATCTTCACTCCCACAAGTAGTACAGTGTCACTATGGTGACACTGTACTGTTAGGCTGACCGTATGTAAAAAAAAAAAAAAAAAAAAGTAAAATAAAATGTTTAAAATTTATAAATTTTTGGTTATGAACTAATTTGGGTTATTTTGTTTTTTACTAAAAATAGAACGGAATACATTTCGGCCAAGATTTATGATGAAAAAATATTTATTTGCAAAATTTTATAAGAAAAACACTTTTTTCCAAAAATATTGGACTTTTTAATTTACATAGCAAAAAAATAAAAATCCCAGTGGTGAATAAATACCACCAAAATAAAGCTTTATCGGTCTCAAAAAAAATGCTAAAAAAAATCATTTGGGTACAGTGTTGCATGACCGCGCAATTGTCATTCAAAGTGTGTGAGCACTGAAAGCTGAAAATTGGCCTGGACAGAAAGGGGGGGTAAAAGTTTTCAAACTGGAAGTGGTTAATGCACGCATTCAAGAGCCCTAATGGAACGTATACTGCTATACTCAAGTCTGCCATTGCGAACATCTCCTGTATCACCTAATTATTCTGATTTACTGCCCTCTAACAGTTCAGACTTCACCTAGGCTTCATGATGTGCAATCTCGTTCAAAATCACTGACTCAAAGTATCGAAATCATTGCATCAGCATGACAGCCAGGAAACTAGGATTTCAGGTAGTCAACCACGGCAGCAGTATTTCTCAGGACAGGTTTGCTTTCATATTCAGAGTCTCCAAACTAGAATAAGTATGCAAATGAGAAAAGCCAGAATTTATCTTCAAACGTCTTCCAGGGTCAGTAATTCATACATCAGACTGATACAGGGGCGGACTGACAACTTATGGGGCACCCGGGCAATAGGGGATCATGGGGCCCCTATTAACTTGCCCAAACTCAAAAAAGCCTATGAAAAAGGTACCAGGGGCATCTCATGGGGCCCCCTACTGACCCAGTGCCCGAGTTTTCAAATGGTCAGTCCGCCCCTGGACTGATAGCAAGGTGACATTGGTAGCATTCTGGTCTCGCTTACAAAATTTTTACAAAAATATCTGAAGGTCCCTGAAATTGAGCGATTTCACTCAAATCTCCTACCTTCCTTCCCTCCATTTCAGCACTGCAGCCACTGTAATGCAGGTCATACATGGTTTGAATTCCGAAAATTGGAAACGTCGTTCGCTCGGTGCCATCATTGATTTCGAAAATCGGCCGACCAAGTCATAAAGTTCACCCCATATAACATACAAAACTTCTCTCCCTTCCAGGTCAAAGTTCATGCGCATATTCTCTTTGAAAAAACGATTGTACAATTTGACAATCATGGAGTCGAAAAATCGGTCTTTTCTACGAATTTTCCAACATGCCCGATCACCGAAAAGGGGAGGAACCACGAAAATCATCCGGTGCCATTGACCCACTAATAGAGCGAAAATCGGCAGATTATTCTTAGGTCCGATTTTCGACCCATGTACGGCCAGCCTAAGACTCTTCTGCATTCACTACTTCCGGAAGCGTCAAAGGCCTGTGTACCCATCCTCCGATTCGCGCACACACTGCTGTGACCTGATATTTCCTCCCTCAATTTTAGTCTAGAGTTGGGCTTTACATTTTTATGAAAAAAGAGAAAAAAAAAAAAGGAAACTTGTTCCAACATTCTATCCAAAGCAGAGCAATGAATGAGTCAGATGTAAAAATAACTTGAAACTTTTCAGGCTCACAGCTCCCTATTAGCCAATAACATTCTCCAAATAAACGCTCTGCCAAAGTGCGGGCCGGGAAATCAATCTCACGTACGCCTGCCAGTGCTTTGCTGATCACACACAAATCTAGGTGGATAATCATTTCACCCTTTCCGGCAAATTGCTACACAGTGTTTCAGAAATGATAAATAAAATATAGCAGTAATTTTACGTCTGGCTGGGAAAGTAAACAGAATGCAGCTACTGGCAAAAAGGCAAAAAACACAAAACGCTCCCAGGAAGGCGCCAACATCAGAACATGACCTGCTTTTTAGAAACTTAAAAAAAGAAAGAAAAAAAACAGTTAGCAGCCCTACTGTCAATGGGGTGACTTCACTAAAGGTTACCAAATGTGATATGAATGTCAGGTGACTCATTTTTCAGAAATACCGTAGTAGACAAAAGAGTCAATTCATTATTATTATAATTATACAGGATTTATATAGCGCCAACGGTTTGCGCAGAGCTTTACAATATAAGGGAGACAGTACAATTACAATACATTTCAGTACAGAAGGAATAGAAGGGCCCGGCTCATGGAGCTTACAATCTAAAGGAAGGGGGAGGTGATACAAAAGGTGATAGCTGCGGGGAATGATCTGGTGGAGGTGATTCAAGTACAGTTCTTAGATGGAAGTGGGGTAGGCTTCCCTGAAGAAGTGAGTTTTCAAAGTTCGCCTACAGGGTGGGGGCTGACCAGACATGCTGTGGTAGGGAGTTACAGAGGGTGGGAGAGGCTCTGGAGAAGTCCTGGAGGCGAGTGTGGGAGGAGGTGATGAGGGAGCTAGAGAAGAAGATATCATGGGAGGAGCAGAGTGGGTGATTTGGGCGATATCTGTGGATGAGGTTGGTGATGTAGCTAGGGGCAGTGTTGTGGATGGCTTTGTAATTCATCAAAGTACAATATCAAATGTGAGGTAAATACTGCACATTTGTTTAAACAGTGAGATAAATACGTAAAAAAAACATGATAAATTAAAGCCAATTCATTAAAAAAAATTCCCATTTGTTATTTATCAATTGGGGTCTGCTGGCGGTATATTAGAAATCTACAAAATAATTCGAGGAACTCTGCACTGGCCAGAAAGTGAAAAGTAAACAATGTATCAGTGTAAAAAATGATCTCCTCTCAGTTCAAGAACAAAAACAAATTGTAACATTTTATCAGAGGGAGATCATTTTGTGAATGAAAGCACACTACAATGTTTTTCAGAGTTTCACAGTATTGCTGTGTGCATTCTGGTGCAATGTTAGCCGGCAAAAAAACAAAAACAAAAGTAAACAAACCACCAAAAAAAAAAACTCAAAATTTAAGCGACATCATAAAATATAAATATTTAACACGTTCTGTAAATAACGCATGTTTTCTAGTGAACTGACTACTTTTGAAATAACTAGCACAAGCTATTTTAACTCAAAAATGAATGCGGTATTTATCTCTTAGCCTGGATTCACACTTCCGCGGTGCGGCATATCGCGTGTGATTCGCACCACATTCCTGTGCAAATCACATGCGAATTATGTGCAGTGTGATTTGAGCCATACATTTTGTATGGCTCAAATCACACCGCATTCGCACCAAAAAGGTGAAAGACCCTTTCTTTTTCCGTACTACAATCAGATCACATGGGCATTCACACCTATGCAATTCGATTCTGCATTTTGCGAACTGATTTTGGGGTGTTAATGTAACACACACCCGCAGAGGTTTGCATGAACGGAGCGCAATTGCGATGTGGTGCGAAGTTTGCACAGAAACCAGGGCGAATCCCGCACCACATCAGTGTGAACCCAGGCTCAGTGAATTGACCCCAATGTCTCTGATATGCGCTGCTTTGCAGAGCCACAATAGATGAAGAATCTCAGAGTCCAACACAGTTCTGGGAGTCATGGCAGGATCCAGGGGGATGCTGGGATGGGCTATCCCCCCCCTAGATTTTACCTGTGAACCCCCCCCCCCTCAAAGCCAACCCTAACCTACCACTATACTACTATAACCTGCCACTATGACGCCCTAAATTGGCACAATACCACCCTAACCTGATACTATACTGTCCTTGACTGACACTATTCTGATCTCGGTTATGTGTTGTGTGGGGAGGATGTCTGCTGCCTGTGCCCAGGCTGTGTGCAGTACAGGGATGGGAGAAGGAGCTGTGCCCCTGTCCCCTGCCCCGCCGGCACTGACCCCGTCCCCTGCCCCGCCGGCAATGACCCCCTGTCCCCTCCCCAGCCGGCACTGACCCCCTGTCCCCTGCCCCGCCGGCACTGACCCCCTGTCCCCTCCCCAGCCGGCACTGACCCCCTGTCCCCTCCCCCGCCGGCAATGACCCCCTGTCCCCTGCCCCGCCGGCAATGACCCCCTGTCCCCTGCCCCGCCGGCAATGACCCCCTGTCCCCTGCCCCGCCGGCAATGACCCCCTGTCCCCTGCCCCGCCGGCAATGACCCCCTGTCCCCTGCCCCGCCGGCAATGACCCCCTGTCCCCTGCCCCGCCGGCAATGACCCCCTGTCCCCTGCCCCGCCGACCTCCCATCCTCTGCCCCCTGTCATTTTTTACTGCACCCCCACATTGGACAGGCTAGATCCGGTCCTGCTGAGAGTGTTGGATGTCTTGTCGAAGGCAGAATACAATTCTCTTGGTATAGGCCTGCAGAAGACCAAATATTGGAGGCAGTGGCACAAGCTTTATTTCTCTTTTAGAAGGATTTTTATTTTGATATTTTTGCAAGAGAGTCAATTTAAAGCGCCACTCTCCAAGGCGATGGCAAGAGCGGGAGCGAACAGAGGAACATGTAAAATGCCTTTACTGGGGACCTGCAGGCTGAAAAGTCCCACCCCACTTCCTGTACTGATCAGGCCTAACACCACGAATACTAGGACTTTAAATTTTTTTTTTTTATCCAAGCAGACCCAAACAAACAATTTCCTTTACTAATCAATGCAGCGGCTGTCAGCTCTGTATAAACATCAGCTACATACCGTATACAGTGCTGTGTTCATGCAGCGGTAGAGACTTCCCATACCGTCCCCAAAAAACAGAGTAAAGCTATGCGCATCTCAGCCTCTCATAGGAAACTCATATTTCTCTCAATGAATACAAGACTTCCTCTGATTGACTGAGGTGGAGTGTGCGGCATAATCTGGCCACTTCACCGCCTTAGCCAGAGGAAGCTTTGGATATATTCGTAAAACTGGGGACATTTACAGCTTGCCATTGACCATACAGGCAAAGACCAGGTCTTCTGCAACAATATGCTGTAGAATGATGAATCAAAGAGAGTTGATTGGCAAAAAAAAAAAAAAATTGCATTTCAGGAGCAGAATCTCATACAAACTGTGAAGCATGGTGGAGGAAAGGTTATACTTTGAGATTGCTTTACTGCTTCAGAGCCTGGGCAGCTAGCAGTCATCAAGTTAACTACATATTCTGCACCATATCAAGGTGTGCCTAATGTTAGCCTTCTGTCCAAAAGTTGAACAGAAAATGGGTCTTTCAACATAATGATCCAAAGCTGCTGATGTCCCTCATGTATGCGCACAGGAGTCATATCATCGCGGCACAGATCGAGTGCCAATAATGCACACTGAGCTGCGCATGCACGGCTCAGTGTACATTTCAGCTGACAGGCAGGGGAAGTATTTATGACAGAAGAGACCAATAGGGTAATAGGGTCTCTAGCCTCAAACGCCCTGTCATTCATTTTTTTAAAAAGTGTATTTAATACCACTTTAAGGCAGCTTAGCTTATTCAAGATGAATGTGTTCCCAATTCTGCCATATATACAGGGGCGGACTGACCATTTAGAAATTCAGGCGCTGCCCATGAGATGCCCCTGGTACCTTTTTCATAGGCTTTTTTGAGTTTGGGCAAGGACACAGGGGCCCCATGATCCCCTATTGCCCGGGTGCCCCATGAGTTGTCATTCCACCACTATATGTGTATGTATATATATATATATATACACATACATACATACATACACACACAGTGTGTATCTATATATAGGGGTTGGACAAAAATAAGTAAAAACACTACATGATTTGCAGGTGTGAAAGTGCTGACACTGATTTGCAGGTGTGAAAGTGCTGACACTGATTTGCAGGTGTGAAAGTGCTGACACAAGTCGCATTGAAAGCAGAAGTGATGAAACTTTTGCTTCCACTGTGTCATGAGAGACCTAGTTAACAAGCAGGAAGCCTCAATTTTGTCATGCACAGCTAGTCAAACAGAGCAAATCAGAGCTTACTGAGCTCCTAAGAAGGCAAAATTGTCGTCAATTTATTTGCCGTGTCATGGAGGTACAGTATCAAAGGTTATGACGTATGATAACACCTCTCCACTGCTTTAGAGTCCAGTGGCGGCGTGCTTTACACCACGGCATCCAATGCTTTGAATTGCACTTGGTGATGTAAGGCTTTGGATGCAGCTCCTCGGCCATGGAAACCCATTCCATGAAGCTCTCTACGCACTATTGTGGTAATCTGAAGGCCACATGAAGTTTGTAGGTCTTTAGCTATTGACTCTGCAGACAGTTGGTGACTTCTGTGCACTGTGCGCTTCAGCATGTGCTGACCCCGCTCTGTCATGTGACGTGGCCTACCACTTGGTGGCTGAGTTTCTGTTGTTCCCAGTTGCTTCCACTTTGTTATAATCCCACTAACAGTTGACCGTGGAATATTTAGTAGCCAGGAAATGTCACGGATGGACTTATTGCACAGGTGACCACCTATCACGGGACCACGCTTGGAGTCACTGAGCTCCTGAGAGCACTATAGAGTCTACATATATATATTTTCAATCAATTGTGATTTTGTCAAAAATACCCTGCTCCAGAGATGAAATTACAGACAGTCTTGTTGGAATGGAATTTGCTTTGGCACCCCCAAAATTAAACTGGAATTAGAGGCAGACATTTATATACACATTATATGTATGATGACTGTGTTGCCTGCAGGAGAATTAGTAATTTTGGCCACTGTGACTCACAAATCCCTATTAGTCAGACCAGCTGTGCTAGTTCCTGCTTGATTATATTACCGTTTCCTCTTTCACCTACCTGATCAGACCTACCAGACAAAAGGTGATTATGTAAATTCACTTCTCAATGAGGACTGAAGGAAGAGATGTGGCAGCAATCTGCAATTCATTACTAGCAGGAGGTGTGTCACCTTGCCATGCTGTGTAGTGTGGTAGAGGCTGATAAATCACAGGACAGGCTGATCAGAATCGACAATCACTTGACTGTCAAAGAGCGAATACATGTATTTATGACTGGCAAGTCTAGATTCTGGCATTGACCTGGAGAATTCATGTTGGTTACAATGCAATTCAGTAGTGGTGTAAGGCACTCAATAGCAACAAACCCAGTGGAGGATATTACAAAAGCTTTTTCAATGCCAAAATGTACATCAATACTTTAACCATTTGCCGCCTGCCCTATGGCCGAATGGCGGGCGGCAAATGTCACCAGCGTTCCTGGTGGACGCCATATGGACCTTGGACATGGCCGATGACAGATCTGAGTATCGGCCCCGTTGCCGGTACCATGTGACCTGCTGTGATTAATCAATTGTACTACTTTGGTCATAGTGAAATATGAAAAACAAAATCTTAAAAAGAAAAAAAATTTAATAAAAAAAAAATCTTTTTTTTTTTCCCATACAGTTGTATGCAATGGATGGCTTCATTCATGCCATCCATTGTATACTACTGCCTAGCTGTGAATGGTCACAGCCAATCACATGCACATATCATGTGATTAGCTGTGTCCAAATCACAGCTAAGTACAAAAAAAAAAAAAAAACCCTGAATGAATCGATATCATTCAGGTAAATGCTTGCTTATAGCAAAGTAATTCTTTGATATTAGCAAAATTGTGTAAAAAAAAATAAAATACTTTTCACTTCCCCAAAGTAGTACAATGTTACTATGGTAACATTGTACTACTTTGGTCATAGTAAAATATGAAAAAAAAATCTTAAAAAAAAGAAAAAAATTTAATAAAAAAAATACATATAATTTTTTTTTCTTCATACTGTCACCAGTCAGTGTCCCTGATCACCGCCATGCCAGTTATATAATGACGCTGTACTGCAGTGGTGACAATATGTAAAAAAAAAAAGTGACACTAATTTTTTTAATTTTTTAATTTTCCGAAAAATGACAAAAAAAAATACAACTTCAAAAAACTCGCCATGCCTCTTATGAAGTACGTCGGACTGTCTACTTTACAAAAATGGGACATTTGGGGGATATCTGTACCGTCCTGACATTTGGGGGATATCTGTACCGTCCTGACATTTGGGGGATATCTGTACCGTCCTGACATTTGGGGGATATCTGTACCGTCCTGACATTTGGGGGATATCTGTACCGTCCTGACATTTGGGGGATATCTGTACTATTCTGACAGTCTTGGACCTCAAGAAATTAGATTGGCTGTCAGTACTTCAGGATTGATCAATATTCAGATCTATACCATAGTTTGTGAACTCTATAACTTTCCTACAAACTAAAAAATGCATCCTAATTTGGGTTATTTTCACCAAAGACATGTAGCAGAATACATCTCGGCCTAAATTTATGAAGAACAATTATTTATTTGCAAACTTTTATAACAGAAACAAAGAAAAACTTTTTTTTTTTTAATTTTTGGTCTTTTTTTGTTAATTTAGCAAAAAATAAAAACCCCAGCGGTGATTAAATACCACCAAAAGAAAGCTCTAGTTGTGTGAAGAAAATGATAAACTTTTAGTTTGAATGACAATTGCGCGGTCATACAACATTGTACCCAAAGTGTGAGAGCGCTGAAACCTGAAAACTGGCCTGGGCAGGAAGAAGTAAAATTGCCGGTATTGAATTGGTTAATTAGAAAACATTAGACACTCCTAAGGAACAGTGTTTGTAATGTTAAGTAACAATGTTCCTGAGATTTGAACTTCCCTTAAATTAAAAACAAGCTCATCCAGCTGTCAAATGATCCAACGGGGGCCTCCAACGGGGAACGACCAGAAAAAAGCTCAAACGCTGCTAAATCGTTATACCTCTCCTTACCCATTTGAAACTGCAGATATATATAAATAAAATAAACATACAGGTGAAACTCGAAAAATTAGAATATCGTGCAAAAGTTCATTTATTTCAGTAAGGCTCAGGAACCCTTTGCAGGTGTTATGGCTTAATTAGCTGATTAGAGTGGGACACTTTGAGCCGAGAATATTGCACCTTTTCACAATATTCTCATTTTCTGAGATTGTGGATTTGGGGTTTTCATGAGCTGTAAGCCATAATCATCACAATGATGACAAATCACGGCTTGAACTATCTTGCTTTGCATGTAATGAGTATCTCATATATTAGTTTCACCTTTTAAGTTGCATTACTGAAATAAATGAACTTTTGTATGATATTCTAATTTTACGAGTTTCACCTGTGTATTAAAAGCTCCTAAAACTGCCAAAAAGTTAAGTGGCACTAAAGCCCCAATACTTACCTCTCTTTACAGTCTGATGTCTTCTGGGTGCGGGACTGTAGGCGTCCTCATTGGCCAGTGCAGGATTGTGTCACTCCTGCGTATGCGCAGGAGTTTGGTCATTCCAGTATACAGGAGCTGTGCTTGCTTCTTTGCAACTGTGGCTTACCGTTTGCATAAAAAACTAAATTACTGCTCATGTGATTGACTCCCTGCTTTTTTTTTCCCCAGATTCTTTTCTGCTATTAAAACATTGGGGTTGAACAAGTGATTACAGCAGATAAAATACTATGCTTACAGTGGAGCTCTAACCCCCACCCCCTCCATCCATCTGCAAGAGCTAAATGCTAACTTTTTTTTGCCTAGTGTACCATTAAAAGGCACAGTCCACCCTGTGCAAAAATGTACTAATTGAACCCACATTAACCCCCCTGGCGGTATTCCGGAGTGTAGCTCGGGGTAAAGTTTCAGCACCACAAGCGGTAACCCTGAGCTACACTCATGAATACCATGCGGCGCTGCTCCGGGATCTCTTCTTCTCTTACCTTGTCCTGCGCTCACACGATGTCCCCCCTGCAGTGTTCCCGGCAATGTCCTCCGACCGATTCTAGCATCTGTTTTCTGGGTTCCGTCCTCTGCGACATCGGGACGTACGGGGGACGGAACGGCGGGAAATTTGAAAATTGTAAAAGTGACATTCACTAAAATCACATAGTATAACATTCCTGTATCAAACCATTTCACATACATTTTGTCCCGAGTGCTTTGTCCTGCGCCCTGCCTGCATTTTAATGTTCTTTCTGCCTGGAAACTGAGAAACGTCCATGGCATCCAAAAAGCGTCCCTTTAGGTCAAAAGCGGTTTTAGATCAGCTAGAGAACAGCGATAGTAAATTAGAACCACTTGCAGAATTGAGTGATAATGATTCGTGGGGGAAATTCATCATCAGACACTGAAAACGATTCTGCGACTTTGCTCAGTGATGTGCGAACTTGGCGCTATATTTCAAATTTGTGTTTTTGGTTTGATTATATTATTGAATTAAATTTATTATTTTTTATGATTATTTATTAAATTATAATTTATGATTTTGTGTTTCAAATTTTATCCTACCCGGGATGTTTACTAGACAGACGGACAGATTTCAGTGAGTTATTCCTAAAAATTACAGGCCTACAATAAAAAAAAAGTGCATATTGCCATGCAAAAAAATGTACCGCTTTGAGCACAGAAATATGGACATAATCAGACCGCTAGGGAGGTTAATAAAAAAAAAAAATAATTTAAAAAAAAGTATTACATGTTAGCACTGAAGCCGACAGCTGCAACCGCAATCAGCGCATTGTGGGTTCAACACACAGGCTCCTGCAAAGTTTACAACCCAGCCCCAGGTGTTTATGGAGATACAGACCTGCTGTCATGGAGCTAGTGAAAGTCAACACTGACTACAAGCAAGACGTTATCACTGGTGAACTCTAGGAGTCCTCCTGCTGCAGTGGCAGATGAGACTTTTAAGTCTTCCATTCACAGATCCCCAAAATGCAGCTATGTGGGCTTGGGAAATGTGACCATGTGTTTTTTTACACCATAAATATGGGAGTAGGGGAAACACGGTGCTAAAAGGTGGACAAAACCTAAAAAAAAAAAAAAAAAAACTTAAAAGTACTTTACTCCTTGCTCCTGCAAACACCACGTCTCTATGCAATGGATCCCTTGCAGCCTCTTCTCTTCAGTGCTCCATTTGTAAGATGCACTCTCTGGCCTTATCACATGCAATGCAGCACCAACAGTCCTACACTGTGAGGACTCCGAGGGCCCATCTACAACCCAGAGAGCTGAATGGAAGAGGAGAGTGCTGGCTGTTATGGAAAAGAGCAATAAAGTAAGTGAAATTGCTTTTACTTGCTACCTTAAGCAAAAAGGGGCATAAAAAGTGGGGTTCCCCTGTACTGCAAGGGTAGTTTAAAGTGGTCATAAGGGCTAAAGGTCAGGGGGAGGGGGTGCCCATGCGTGGTCAAGCCGTGGTTCTATGCATCTCATGGGCGCTTAGAACGGGTCTTGAGCGCAAGTGTGCACCAGTGCCCTCATAGCAACTGGCTTGCTATTGGGGGCACTGATCGGCGGGGAGAAACGAGAAGTTCCGGCGGGGAACCCGAGGAAAAGAGCAGCACAGTGGCTAAATGGTTAGCACTTCCACCTGGCAGTATTCGGGTCGTTGGTTCGAATCCCAACCAAGGCACCACCCGCCTGGAGTTTGCATGTTCTCCCTGTGCCTGCATGGGTTTCCTCCAGGTACTCCGGTTTCCTCTCACACTCCAAAGACATGCTGGTAGGTGAATTGGATCCTGTCTAAATTGGCCCTAGTATGTGTATGTATGAATGTGAGTTAGGGACCTTAGATTGTACACCCCTTGAGGGTTAGGGACTGATGTGAATGTACTATATACATGTAAAGCGCTGCGTAAATTGATGGCGCTATACAAGTACCTGAAATAAATGAAATAAAGAGGATCGGGGCTGCTCTGTACAAAACCACTGCACAGAGCAGGAAAGTATAACGTTTGTTGTTAAAAAAACAAAAACAAAAACCACCCACACATTTAGACCTCCTCCAGGTTCAGTTTTTAATTTTGGATAGAGTGAGTGTTAACAGCGCTGAGCAAACTATTGGCACTATATAAATCCTGTATAATAATAACAACACCCCTGCAAGGTTTAGTTCTGTCATCTGGATCCCACTGGGGAAATATCCATTCACTTCCTGTGAGAGAAAGAAGATTTCACCTCTACTACTTTACTGGACACAACCCAAAATTTGGGATTTTCTTTCACTTTCAATGACAAATAGAGAGGGTGAATTGTGCTAATGGGGGGCACAGACAGCAATAAACACTGACAAGGGGTCTAACCCATCTCCACTCTATACAAAGCTAAAAAAGTTTTACCTTTAGTTATACTTAAAAACTTTTGAGAAAAAAAAATCTGCTAACAAAATCCTAAAATCCTTACAGTGTAGATCCCGGTTTTAATTCAATGAATTGCATATTCTGCATGTCTGAACGGATGTCAGGAGCAGTGTGACAACACTGGGACTAATCACATGATTATAATAAAAGGCAGAACCTTCCAGTGAACAATTCATTAAATGATATAATTGGAGGCAACTGCTCTGTAAAGTGCACTAAATCAGTACAGAACAAGAAGTATCAGCAATAATCTTTAATAAAGCCCTTGCCGTATATACATTCGAAGCTGATCTCCATGCAGATGTAACATACGCATTGATGGAGCTTTGCATCCATTAATAATTAAATAGATTTTTGGTTTTTTTCAACCGCAAAAGTACCTGAACGTGACCGGTTATTAGCCACCTGCGGTTCCTTACATGAGAGCTCAGACAGGAGGAGGGAAAAACAGCACAAAATGTGTGTGATAGTAAAAGGAGCATACTGATAGGAGAGAACAGAGCGACAGATGAGCTCAGACTGCTACTTTTCCTTCTTACCCAAATCTTAAAGTGTCCTTAAACCGAGCACCCCGCATTCACTCTATCCGCTCGCCCCGGACCCCGCACTCACTCTATCCGCTCGCCCCGGACCCCGCACTCACTCTATCCGCTCGCCCCGGACCCCGCATTCACTCTATCCGCTCGCCCCGGACCCCGCATTCACTCTATCCGCTCGCCCCGGACCCCGCATTCACTCTATCCGCTCGCCCCGGACCCCGCATTCACTCTATCCGCTCGCCCCGGACCCCGCATTCACTCTATCCGCTCGCCCCAGACCCCGCATTCACTCTATCCGCTCGCCCCAGACCCCGCATTCACTCTATCCGCTCGCCCCGGACCCCGTGTTCCAGTCCCTGCGACGTCGGGACGTACGGGGGCCGGAACCGGCGGCAAATTTTTACATTTTAGAAACTGTCATTTTCTAATAAACAACTGACACGGTATAACATTCCTGTATCAAACCATTTCACATACATATTGTCCCGAGTGCTTTGTCCTGTGCCCTGCCTGCATTTTGACTGTTCTTTCTGCCTGGAAACTGAGAAACGTCCATGGCATCCAAAAAGCGTCCCTTTAGGTCAAAAGCGGTTTAGACCGGCTAGAGAACAGCGATAGTAAATTAGAACCACTTGCAGAATTGAGTGATAATGATTCATGGGGGAAATTCGTCATCAGACACTGAAAACGATTCTGTGACTTTACTCAGTGATGTGCGAACTTGGCGCTATATTTCACATTTCAGTGTTTTTGGTTTGATTATATTATTGAATTAAAATTATTATATTATTTTTTGTGATTATTTATTAAATTATAATTTATGATTTCGTGTTTCAAATCTTATCATACCCGGGATGTTTACTAGACTCTTGTTCGGACAGATTTCAGTGAGTTATTCCTAAAAATTACTGGCCTACAATAAAAAAAATACATATTTCCATGCAAAAAAATGTACCGCTTTGAGCACAGAAATACTGACATATTCAGACTGCTAGGGAGGTTAAAATCCCAATGATCATTTACCCGAACACTTTCTCGTTTCCATGCAGGTTTACTTTATGTATGATCCTCTATAGTCTTCCAGTGGAAGTAGAGTGCACTTTGTAAGTTGTACCTAGGCTTGCCTGTAGGTACAGTGAATATCTACTACAATTGCACCATTTAGGAGATATTCACACAGCATGCAGCTGATTGTGTCACCCGACGCATGCGCTCTGAAGGAACCGGACCTTCGTAGCTCCGTGCCACAGCCAAGGGCTGCCACGTGCATGCGTAGGAGTAGCGTCATAGCATCTCCGACCATCCATACTGCTGGAGCCCGCAAACTCGGAAGAAAAACCGGGCGAAGATTATTATTATACAGGATTTATATCACGCCAACAGTTTGCTCAGTGCTTTACAATATAACGGGAGACAATTCAGCAACAATACAAGAGGGATAGGAGGGCCTGATCCTGGGAGCTTACAATCTAGGAATGGCAGCGCTGGAGTGCTGTGACATCGTGGCTCTGGAGGGCTCCATGTAGAAGTATGCGGTGCATTCCAGTACATTATGACCTAAACCTACAGGGGCCCATTATTTTTTTATTTTTGCAGGCAGTTTATCCCGGGGTTTATGTATTGTCAAAGTGGTAGTAAACTGCTCAGCTCCCATGAGCCTGTGGATTTATGACGCAATAACCCAGATCTTCATGTTTTCACTTATCCCGATGACCAGGGCTATTAACCCCCATTCTGTGCAATGCAGAACATAGAGAGGTTGAAGGACAACAGAATAGGATGAGTCCTTAGCTGCTGCTGCGAATCAAATTCAGTGAGCACAGAGCAGGGGGTGGGGCCACGCCGTGTTGTGTGTGTGTGGGACGCACACAGCGCAGCTTGAGAGCGAGCCAACAGGTGATCCACCATAGGCAGCTTCCTATAGGAGCACACAGAGAAGAGGAGGAGAAGCTGAACCCCAGAAGAGGAGGTTCAGGGCCACTCTGCACAGAGCAATCAAGTATGTTAACCATTTTAATAAAAACACAAAAAAAAAAAACACATATAAGCCTTTACAAACACTTTCAGAGTTGACAGTTCTTAATAAAGTTTTACTTGCTTACATTTCGTCTTCTATGGTGCCCCAATCAACATGGGAAGGGTTCCATTTTCATTAAATGCTTATTTTAGATCCAGTGATACCATCACTGAGTCTCTTTGCTTCTCTATGAAATGCAGGCAGATCATGGCAGGTAGTAGGGGCTGGTAGGGTACTTCACATAGCTTCTTAGAAACACCACAGCACCCTGCCTCAGTACTAATCTCAAGTGTTCTCAGCCCTGATACAAGCAGTGGGCTGGTTCTTGGGAGGAGTTATGCAAATATAAAAATGCCTTGATAGCTTGGATGTCAGCCTGGAGGAGTGGGGATTCCTTGGAAGAATGTATTTGAATGCAGATCTCTAGAGGTCATACCCACATATGATGCTAAGCCTCCACATTTGGAAGAACTAAACACCAATGAATGAAGGAGGTAGGCTAGGACAGTCACATGGGTGCCCCCCCCCATCCTTGCTACTGCAGAAGGTAGATACAGACAGCGCTGGCAGGGGAACACTATAAAAGAGATAAGGGACTGCTCTGTGTAATATGATTGCACAGAGCAGCGTCACTTTAAATCATACTTGTGTTATCTGTTTCCCAATAAGTTCCAAAGTGGGCAGCACAGTGGCTAAATGGTTAGCACTTCCGTCTGGCAGTACTAGGGTCATTGGTTCGAATCCCAACCATGGCACCACCTGCCTGGAGTTTGCTTGTTCTCCCTGTGCCTGCGTGGGTTTCCGTCGGGTACTCCGGTTTCCTCCCACCCTCCAAAGACATGCTGGTAGGTGAATTGGATTCTGTCTAAATTGTCCCTAGTATGTGTATGTATGAATGTAAGTTAGGGACCTTAGATTGTACACCCCTTGAGGGTTAGGGACTGATGTGAATGTACAATATATATGTAAAGTGCTGCATAAATTGACAGCACTATATAAGTACCTGAAATAAATTAATAAGTGAATCAAACAGCTCCAACATTGCACAATGTCAGGCCAATTACACTGTGATTTTGTAATCTGACCACCAACTGTAAACTGATCGAGACTCAACCGCATGAATTGAGGCGTGTTCTATACTAGGGGTCCCCAAACGTCTCAGTATGAGGGCCATATTGCATATTTTACAAATACTTCTGGATTGGAAAAAATTCCATCAGAGCCCACCCTTCCCTTACACCAGTGTTTCTTAACTCCAGTCCTCATGGACCCCCAACAGGTCATGTTTTCAGGATTTCCCTCAGATGAAACAGCTGTGGTAATTACTAAGGCAGTGAAACTGATCAAATCACCTGTGCAAAATAATGGAAATCCTGAAAACATGACCTGTTGGGGGTCCATGAGGACTGGAGTTGAGAAACACTGCCTTACACCATGGTCCTCATCAGAGCCCTTCCCCAGGGACCCCTCAGTTTCCCTTTACATAACAGTTCCCCTTCAGGGTCCCCATTAGACTGCTCTCTTTTGTTAGAGTCCCCCATCAGTGTCCCCCTTTACAGCCTCTGCTGACCTTAACAACTTGAAGACCAGGTCTTTACCCACACTTTTTGTTTACAAGTAAAAATCTGTATTTTTTGCTAGAAAATTTCTTAGAAGCACCAAAACATTATAGATTTTTTTTAGCAGAAGCCCTAGAGAATAAAATGGTGGTGGTTGCAATTTCTTATGTCACACGGTATTAGCTCAAAAGGTTTTTCAAACAATTTATTTAAAAAAAACAAAACACACTATATATCTCAATTTTTTATAACATATAAAAGATGATGTCGTGCCGAATAGATAGATACCCAACATGTCACATTTTAAAATTGCACATGGAATGTCGACAAACTGCGATACCTAAAAATCTCCATAGGCGATGGGGGCGCTTTAAAAAAATGTAAGTTCTTTTATTCATTTTTTTTTTTTTGCACTGTCCCTTTAATTGATTTTTGATCACTTTTATTGCTGTCACAAGAAATGTAATCATCCCTTGTGATAGGAAGGCATGACAGGTTCTCTTTATGGAGACATCTGGGGTCCATAACCCCAGATTTCTCCTCTACCCTGAATGCGCGAGATTAAAAAAAACAAAAACCACAATGATCTCATGCTTTCCAGAAACAAATAATGGCTCTGTGCACATTTTCCTTAACCATAAGTGCCAAAATGCTTGTCGCTTCCAGTCCCCTAGACCAGTGGTGGGCAACCTTTTTTTTCTACTGAGCCAAATCTCGCCAAAATCATGATTGAAATTTATTTTGAGAGCCACATTTTTAAACTGAAAATAAATAGGATGGTACACTGTTTTTAGTTTCAATAAGTTTTTATAGTAATTCATCCCCCATAGTAATTCATCCCCCCTATAGCAATTCATCCCCCATATAGTAATTAATCCCCCATATAGTAATTCATCCCCCATATAGTAATTCATCCCCCATATAGTAATTCATCCCCCATATAGTAATTCATCCCCCATAGTAATTCATCCCCCATATAGTAATTCATCCCCCATAGTAATTCATCCCCCCTATAGCAATTCATCCCCCCTATAGCAATTCATCCCCCCTATAGCAATTCATCCCCCATAGCAATTCATCCCCCTACAGTAATTCATCCCCCTACAGTAATTCATCCCCCTACAGTAATTCATCCCCCATATAGTAATTCATCCCCCATATAGTAATTCATCCCCCATATGGTAATTCATCCCCCCTATGGTAATTCATCCCCCCTATAGTAATTCATCCCCCATATAGTAATTCATCCCCCCTATAGTAATTCATCCCCCCCCCATAGTAATTCATCCCCCATATTAATTCATCCCCCATAGTAATTCATCCCCCATATTAATTCATCCCCCATATTAATTCATCCCTCATATAGTAGTAGTAAGTAAGTAGCAAGTAGTAAGCCAAGTCCCCCCTGTGTCAATTCACTTACCTTTGCTCCACGCGTTCCTCTCGCCGTGTTCCCGCGCCGTTCCGGTCTTCAGGGCGGACTGTGAGAGGAGCCTAGCTCCTCTCACGTTCGTCACGCTGCCCCGCCTACACACATCCTGACAGCCAATCACTGGCTATCAGGATGTGAGTGGCAGCGAGACTGGCCAATCATTGCATTTGAGCGCGCTGCCCTGGCTGTTTTATTTTTGGATCACGCTGCAGAGTCCCTGCTGCCCGAGAGGAGGGAGGGGAGCGGGCGCCCGGCACACAAGAGCCGCATTAAAGCGTGTAAAGAGCCGCATGTGGCTCGCGAGCCGCGGCTTGCCGACCACTGTCCTAGACGATAGAGATAATTCCATTCCCCGATCACCTCTATTGTAATTGGCTGCAACCACCAGATCAAGTCCCAGGTAGGACAGGAAACAAGGTACTTACACGTAGAGAACCAGTGGGGTTGGGTCTGAGGGTGGGGTAGTGACCCCTCCTGGTATTTGTAAAATTAATCCAGAGGCTAATTAGTGGCTCGGATCACTTTTACAGGTTAAGGAATGGCCAGCTGAAAATGTTAATACCAGGGTTATGGCTGACAGCTGCAGCCATGGCCCTTACATGGCCCTTATATGACTGTTTGGACACAATGATGTACATGATTGTGTGTCAAGGGGTCAAAGTATAAGCTCACCTTTTCAGAAAATAATAGAAGGCTGACACCCTACAGCCTCCCCAGTATTTACCTCCATAGAGTGCTGAGCTATCAGGGACCATACAGTGGGTTTAGTGGTCTAGGGATCTGAAATACCTACTCTTCACCCCCTCCTTGCCCAGGCTTGTCCCAGATGTGCTGCAGAAATTCTGATTGGTCAGAAGCGCTGAGGAAAGAAGAGGGAGAAGAGTTGGGATTTGAAATCCCTGGACCGCTACATTGGCTGTGCGGGTGCTATTAGCTAAGCATTAACCATTCAGGTAAGTACAGTGGGGGTTGGGTGTTTATACACTTTTTGTAAAAAAAATTAAAATGTGATCAACCAGGGTCCTGCGGAACCCTAGGCTTTCTCCAGAGCTTGCTAGGAATCCCCTGAGCAATGAGCAACTTCTGCCTCTCATGTAGATAACCACTGAGGAACTTTCTAAACCGCATTTAGGGAACTCACTATTTTTCACCGTTTGTTAAATATAGAATTAATAGTACCCTATCTTTTATATAGTGCTCTTGGTTTTTGTTTAACCACTTCCCGACCGGCCGTTGCATATAAATGGCCGGACGGTGGCAGTGCAGGGGCGGGTGGCCATTTATAAACGGCCTCCCTGCCCCCTGCTTGTGCGCGCTCCCTGGGAGCGCAAAGCACCGTGATCCGGTGCCCACTGTGTCCTCCGGACACAGTGAAACACCGATCGTCGGACAAGACCCCGATCATGTGATCACTGATTGGCCAATCAGTGATCACATGCAGGAGTAAGCAAGATGTCACTTCTGGACATCATTGCTTACTACGTGTGAAATCTGTGAATGATCACAGAGGTCACATGGTACAAGGCTATTCACAACAGCCTTGTACCATGTGACAAGCTGTGACCAATCAAAGCTCACACAGTAGTTCTTAATGGCTGCAAAAATGCAGCTAGAGAGAAGGAGAAATTATTGCTTTTATACCCATAAAGGCTGTAAAAGCAATCAGCTATTCACAACAGCCTTGTACCATGTGACAAGCTCACACAGTACTTCTCAATGAGTGCAAGAATGCAGATAGAGAGGAGGAGAAATGATTGCTTTTACATCCTATATGGGTGTAAAAGCAATCAGTGTAAAAAAAAAAAAAAAAAAAAAAAATCTTCATCACCCCCCACAATGTCACCATGGTGACATTGTACTGCTAAGGTGACAGTATGTAAAAAAAAAAAAAATATAAAAATATATAATATAAAAAATAAAATAAAAATGTAAAAAAAAATGTTTAAAAATTATAATTTTTGGTTATAAACTAATTTGGATTTTTTTTTTTTACAACAAAGATAAACGGAATAAATTTTGGCCAAGATTTATGATGAAATATTATTTATTTGCAAAATTTTATTTAAAAAAAACACTTTTTTTCAAACTTTTTGGACTTTTTCATTTACATAGCAAAAAAAATTTAAATCCCAGCAGTGAATAAATACCAACAAAATAAAGCTGTATCTGTCTCAAAAAAAAATGGTAAACAATTCATATGGGTACAGTGCTGCATGACTGCGCAATTGTCATTCAAAGTGTGATAGTGCTGAAAGCTGAAAATTGCCCTGGACAGGAAGGGGGTAAAAGTGTCCGGACTGGAAGTGGTTAAACATGTGCAATAAACAAGCATATTCCCTACAATGCTCCTATCCTCAAATAAAACATGATACAATAAAGTGTCCTTTGTGCTTCAACAAAGTCTCTGTGTATATAAAGTGCCCAAGTGTTTTCAGGTATTCACAGTATAATGCACAATGCCTTCAAACGTATTAAAGTGTCCGTGCTCAAAAAGTGCCATCGTGTTACTGAAATCCTCCACCATCAACACAGAACACACACCAGACTTACATGAATACCTATCACAGCCGAGTCATACAGAGCTTAGGATCATGGATAACCACCATCAGCCTTCTTCTTGGGCCAGCAGCACTCTATATTTTTAAATGACACACAACATGTAGGGAGAGATGAAGGGAGACTACCATATAGTGTGAAATCTTTAAAACCTTTTATTTATTAAAAACCACTTCCACAATGCCCACTCACATTGTTAGGTGCATACCCTTGCACCAGAATAAAAACGTATGTTACATCATACGCATAGAGAAAACACGGATCTGGCTCTAGGCTCTCTCACCGCCACCTTCTCCTGTATTACCACTTCTAGTGTCACTGTGTTGGATGATGTCCCTTCCTGCTATGCCCCATTACACCCTGTTCCAAATTATTATGCAAATTCTATTTAAGTGTCACAAAGATTAAATATTTTGTTTTTCCGTTTAACTCATGGATGGCATTGTGTGTCAGGGCTCTTTTGATCACTGAAAACAATCTCAGACACCTGTGATAATTAGATTGGCCGGTGAGCCCAATTTAAGGAAAAACTACTAAAGGAGGGTGTTCCACATTATGAAGCAGAGCACCATTTTCAAGCAATATGGGGAAGAAAAAGGATCTCTCTGCTGCCGAAAAGAGTGAAATAGTTCAATGCCTTGGACGAGGTATGAAAACATTAGATATTTCACGAAAACCTAAGCGTGATCATCACACTATTAAGAGATTTGTGGCTGATTCAGAGCACAGATGGGTTGGTGCAGATAAAGGCACATTGAGGAAGATTTCTGCCAGATCCATGCATCGGATCAAGAGAGCAGCTGCTAAAATACCATTACATAGCAGCAAACAGATATTTGAAGCTGCTGGTGCCTCTGGAGTCCCACGAACATCAAGGTGTAGAGTCCTCCAGAGTCTTGCAACTGTGCTTAAACCTTCTATTTGGCCACCACTAACCAATGGTCACAAGCAGAAATGGCTGCATTGGGCAGAAAAATACATGAAAACTAATTTTCAAACAGTCCTGTTCACTGATGAGTGCCCTGCAACCCTGGATGGTCCAGATGGATGGAGTAGTGGATGGTTGGTGGACGGCCACCCTGTTCCAACAAGGCTGCGACGTCAGCAAGGCGGTGGTGGAGTCATGTTTTGGGCCGGAATCATGGGAACAGAGCTGGTCGGCCCCTTTAGGGGCCCCGAAGATGTAAAGATGACCACTGCAAAGTATGTGGAGTTTATGACTGACCACTTTCTTCCCTGGTACAGAAGGAAGAACTATGCTTTCCGTAATAAAATCATCTTCATGCATGACAATGCACCATCTCATGCTGCAAAGAATACCTCTGCATCAATGGCTGCTATGGGGATAAAAGGAGAGAAAGTCATGGTGTGGCCTCCATCCTCCCCTGACCTCAATCCTATTGAGAACCTTTGGAGCATCCTCAAGAAAAAGATCTATGAGGGTGGGAGGCAGTTTACATCCAAAACAGCTCTGGGAGGCTATTCTGACATCTTGCAAACAAATTCAAGCATAAACTGTCCAAAAACTCACAAGTTCAATGGATGCAAGACTTGTGAAGCTGCTATCAAATAAGGGGTCCTATGTTACAATGTAATGTGACCTGTTAAAATGTTTAAAAAGTTAAAATGTTGTTAAAAGTTTGATTGAAATAGCTTTTGATTTCAGTAAATATGCTGCAAACACAACAAATGACAATTTTCAGTTCTTTACAACCTATAAAGTGTTTTGAAACTTACTGTGCGGAATAATTGGGAACAAAAATCCTGTTATCATTAGGAGGTTTGTTCAATAAAAGGTGAATTGTACTCTTAATAGTTGTAACATGAGAATTATGCCGACTGTTATTTACATCATTTAGGGAAATGAGAAAAATATAATTTGCATAATAATTTGGAACAGGGTGTATTATTATTGAATCATGTTTCATTTTTGAGGATAGGAGCATTGTAGAGAATATGCTTGTTTGTTGCACATGTTTAAACAAAAACCAATAGCGCTATATAAAAGATAGTTTATATACACGGCTCAAAACAATTGAAACATTTTTTAATCAGAGTCTAGCACCAAGTAAATTAAACTCCTGGGATATTGATCTGGTCAGTTAAGTAGCAGAGGGGGTTGTTAATCAGTTTCAGCTGCTTTGGTGTTAACAAAATTAACAACAGGTGCACTAGATGGACAACAATGAGATGACCCCCAAAACAGGAATGGTTTTACAGGTGGAGGCCACTGACATTTTTTTTCCTTTCATCTTTTCTGACTGTTTTTCACTAGTTTTGCATTTGGCTAGGGTCAGTGTCACTACTGGTAGCATGAGGCAATACCTGGACCCTACAGAGGTTGCACTGGCAGTCCAATCACTCCAGAATGGCACATCAATACGTGGCATTGCCAGAAGCTTTCCTGTGTCTCCCAGCACAGTCTCAAGAAAATGCAGGAGATTCCAGGAGACAGGCAGTTACTCTAGGAGAGCTGGACAGGGCCGTAGAAGGTCCTTAACCCATCAGCAGGACCGGTATCTGCTCCTTTGCACAAGGAGGAACAGGATGAGCACTGCCAGAGCCCTACAAAATGACCTCCAGCAGGTCACTGGTGTGAATGTCTCTGACCAAACAACCAGAAACAGACTTCATGAGGGTGGCCTGAGGGCCCGACGTCCTCTAGTGGGCCCTGTGCTCACTGCCCAGCACCATAGAACTTGATTGGTATTTGCCATTGAACACCAGAATTGGCAGGTCCCCCACTGGCACCCTGTGCTTTTCACAGATGAGAGCAGGTTCACCCTGAGCACATGTGACAGACATGAAAGGGTCTGGAGAAGCCGTGGAGAACGTTAAGCTGCCTGTAACATCGCTCAGCATGACCATTTTGGTGGTGGGTCAGTGATGGTCTGGGGAGGCATATCCATGGAGGGATGCATAGACCTCTACAGGCTAGACAACGGCACCCTGACTGCCATTAGGTATCGGGATGAAATCCTTGGACCCATTGTCAGACCCTACACTGGTGCAGTGGGTCCTGGGTTCCTCCTGGTGCATGACAATGCCTGTCCTCATGTGCCGAGAGTATGCAGGCAGTTCCTGGAGGATGAAGGAATTGATACCAGTGAATGGCCCCCACACTCTCCTGACCTAAATCCAATAGAACACCTCTGGGATATCATGTTTCAGTCCATCCGATGCGACCAGGTTGCACCTCAGACTGTCCAGCTCAGTGATGCCCTGGTCCAGATCTAGGAGGAAATATTTCAGGACACCATGCATTGTCTCATTAAGAGCCTCCCCCGATGTTGTCAGGCATGCATACAAGCACGTGGGGGCCATACAAACTACCGGAGGATCATTTTGAGTTACTGCAATGAAATTTTAGCAAAATGGACTAGTCTGCTGCATCATCTTTTTACTTTGATTTTCGGGGTGTCTTTGAATTCAGTCCTCTGTAGGTTGATCATTTCCATCAATCGATGGGACATCCTTACATTCCTAACACATTACCCATCCATATCAGTATAGATATCCAGCAGGAGATGTTTCCCCATTGAGATCTGATGTGTTTTCAAAGTGTTTTGTTAAATTATTTGAGCCGTGTATAAGGGCTGATACGATTAGTATAGCACTTGGCACAGCAGCTGTGGTGAATTAAGGGATCGCATTCAAAGCGCTGGTTCACATTATTTAAATAGAATTAAAAGTGTTTTGTAATATTTGTTCAATAAGTGCAAAAAATAAGTTAATTACTAGGGATATTACGTCTTGGGTGTGCTCCAATAGAAAACATGAACTATGGATATTACTTCTTGGGTTTGCTCCAATAGAAAACAGCCGCATGTCCCAATAGACAACAATGAGACACCGACACAGGGATGCCCATAACACCAGTGCATCTCCATGCCCATGTGAAAGAGGCCTGACACTTCATGGCAGTGAACCCCTGAAATTATCACTTTAACAACTTGACATCCTCTCTATCGCAGTTTTACTGCTACAGGGCGGCTTTCCTGTGCAAAATCCCATATATATATATATATATATATATATATATATATATATATATATATATATATATATACACACACACATACACATATATATATATATATACACATACATACATACATATACACATACATACGTGACTGCACTTTCACCGCACAGGGTGCGGACCGTTAGAAGATCGCTTCTGCTATGAAATGTCACAACACAAACTGATCAACAAATCCTGGGCGAGCAATTGCTGGCCGGCACCTGCAGATCGTCAGTCAGGGAGGAAGAGCAGAGCTGTATCTATGTTTACATAGGCCCAGCCCTGTTGTGTCGAGGGGAGTCATGGATCGTGAGTCTCTGCAGAGCTGAGAACACGATCCATCACTTCCCTTAGTAAAAGCACCATCTAGCATACACCAATCACATAGCTAGACACACACTTAACCCTTTGATCACCCTAGATTTTAACCCCTTCCCAACCAGTGTCATTAGTACAGTGATTAGTGTATATTTTTACCACTGATCGCTGTATTAGTGTTACAGATTCCCACAGAGTCAGTGTTAAAAATGTCCACTGCAGTCCTACTATAAGTCGCTGATCACCGGCATTACTAGTATTAAAAAATATATATTTTTTAAATTCCAGTATACGGAGCATATTTGTAGACACTATAACTTTTTCTCAAAATAATATACAATTATTGGGATTGGTTTACCAAAAATATGTAGCAGAATACATTTTGTCCTAAATTTATGAAGAAATTTGATTTTTTTTTAATTTATTTTATTGGATATGTTTATAGCAGAAAATAAAAATTTTTTTTTTTTTCCAAAATTATCAATTTTTTTTGTTTATAATGCAAAAAGTAAAAACCGCAGAGGTGATCAAATTCCACCAAAAGAAAGCTCTACTTGTGGGGAAAAAAGGACATACATTTAATTTGGGTGCAGCATTGCATGACTGCGCAATTGTCAGTTAAATTAACTTCCATATCACAATAAATGGCCAGGTCAGGAAGGAGGGTAAATCTTCTGGAGGGCAAGGGGTTAATACCATTACATTTGGCATCCTACAGGAAGACTCCTCTCGTTTGGAACCTACTAGGTGTAAACTGTCCCCAGATGACAGTACCCAAAGGAACATATGAACGTATTTATTCTTAACGCCTCTCTGTAGTAACCACAAGATACAACTGAAACTTTCACAATGACAATTTCACTTCCCAGAGGTGATAGAGCAGACTTGCACCTCCAGAGCTTGCTATGGTTTCCAGCCTTTACAGGTATTGATGCTGATTAAAGCCCAATTCCGGGAACCAGGAAAGACAATAGATACCCTTGCAGTGAGGTCCCCTTAGGTCTACGGGTATTGGAACAAGCTGTAACGCTTTCCTTTACCTTGCTACATCAGGCTTCCCCCAAGATGTGCGACAGGTCACCCCTACCCTCTTCTCTAAGGTGCTTCAGCCAGCGGTTGCACATATTCCTGAATGGTCTCCGAAGGTGAGGGAGCGATCACAACTTGGAATGTCAGACATGGGGAGCAAGGAAAAAGACATCAGCCGTTACCTCTACCACCAATTCCTAATGTGCATTTAACCCTTGCACTGTGGGGCTGGTGCACTGCAAGAGTTGTTTTATTTCCTAATTCCCAGCATTCACCGATCCTGACCTCAGTATGCTGGTAACACTGAAATCACCTGGCTATAGGACTGCATGATACCTATACAATATAAGAGAGTGTGACTAAACAGGCGCAACAGCCCTGAGTCAAGTTACATGAAAGCCCGACAGCCACAGACGTATCCAAAACACAGGAACTCGGCCACATCACAGAACAGCCAAGAAACAAAGAGGAGCCCACAGACACCACAACAGAGAAAAAGCCTGAATCATACAAAGCCAACGTCTGCCCAGAACAAAGCAACCAACTACATGGCAACTCACTACAAGAGCCCCAAGACGGCGCCGCCACCCCCCAAACGGCAAGAGCCCCAAGACGGCACCACCACCCCCCACACGGCAAGAGCCCCAAGACGGCGCCACCACCCCCCACACGGCAAGAGCCCCAAGACAGCGCCACCACCCGCAAGGGCAAGAGCCCCAAGACGGCGCCACGGCAAGTCCCCCCAAACAGCAAGAGCCCCAAGACGGCGCCACCACCCCCCAAACGGCAAGAGCCCCAAGACAGCGCCACCACCCCCAAGGGCAAGAGCCCCAAGACGGCGCCACAGCAAGTCCCCCAAAACGGCAAGAGCCCCAAGACGGCGCCACCACCCCCCACACGGCAAGAGCCCCAAGACGGCGCCACCACCCCCCAAACGGCAAGAGCCCCAAGACGGCGCCACCACCCCCAAGGGCAAGAGCCCCAAGACGGCGCCACGGCAAGTCCCCCAAAACGGCAAGAGCCCCAAGACGGCGCCACCACCCCCAAGGGAAAGAGCCCCAAGACGGCGCCACCTACCCCAAAACGGCAAGAGCCCCAAGACGGCGCCACCACCCCCCACACGGCAAGAGCCCCAAGACGGCGCCACCACCCCCCACACGGCAAGAGCCCCAAGGCGGCGCCACCACCCCCCACACGGCAAGAGCCCCAAGACGGCGCCACCACCCCCCACGGCAAGAGCCCCAAGACGGCGCCACCACCCCCCACGGCAAGAGCCCCAAGAAGGCGCCACCACCCCCCACGGCAAGAGCCCCAAGACGGCGCCACCACCCCCAAGGGCAAGAGCCCCAAGACGGCGCCACGGCAAGTCCCCCAAAACGGCAAGAGCCCCAAGACGGCGCCACCACCCCCAAGGGAAAGAGCCCCAAGACGGCGCCACCTACCCCAAAACGGCAAGAGCCCCAAGACGGCGCCACCACCCCCCACACGGCAAGAGCCCCAAGACGGCGCCACCACCCCCCACACGGCAAGAGCCCCAAGACGGCGCCACCACCCCCCACACGGCAAGAGCCCCAAGACGGCGCCACCACCCCCCACACGGCAAGAGCCCCAAGACGGCGCCACCACCCCCCACACGGCAAGAGCCCCAAGACGGCGCCACCACCCCCCACACGGCAAGAGCCCCAAGACGGCGCCACCACCCCCCACACGGCAAGAGCCCCAAGACGGCGCCACCACCCCCCACACGGCAAGAGCCCCAAGACGGCGCCACCACCCCCCACACGGCAAGAGCCCCAAGACGGCGCCACCACCCCCCACACGGCAAGAGCCCCAAGACGGCGCCACCACCCCCCACACGGCAAGAGCCCCAAGACGGCGCCACCACCCCCCACACGGCAAGAGCCCAGAGGCGGCGCCACCACCCCCAAGGGCAAGAGCCCCAAGACGGCGCCACCACCCCCCACGGCAAGAGCCCCAAGACGGCGCCACCACCCCCCACGGCAAGAGCCCCAAGAAGGCGCCACCACCCCCCACGGCAAGAGCCCCAAGACGGCGCCACCCCCCCAAACGGCAAGAGCCCCAAGACGGCACCACCACCCCCAACGGCAAGAGCCCCAAGACGGCGCCACCACCCCCAACGGCAAGAGCCCCAAGACAGCGCCACCACCAACAAGAGCCCCAAGACCACGCCATCAGCCCCAAATACAAGAGACCCAACACCGCGCAATCCCCCCCCCCCCCAACTACAAGGGAGCCAAGACTGCACAATCCCCCCCCAATTACTGGAGCTCCGAGACCACGTTATCCTCCCAACTACAAGAGCCCTTATATTAAGATGTTAGCGGATGGTGTTCTGGGGTCTGTCGTAGCTGAAGGGACATAGGATGTTCTGGGGCCTCTCGTAGCTGAAGGGACATAGGATGTTCTGGGGCCTCTCGTAGCTAAAGGGACATAGGATGTTCTGGGGCCTCTCGTAGCTGAAGGGACATAGGATGTTCTGGGGCCTCTCGTAGCTGAAGGGACATAGGATGTTCTGGGGCCTCTCGTAGCTGAAGGGACATAGGATGTTCTGGGGCCTCTCGTAGCTGAAGGGACATAGGATGTTCTGGGGCCTCTCGTAGCTGAAGGGACATAGGATGTTCTGGGGCCTCTCGTAGCTGAAGGGACATAGGATGTTCTGGGGCCTCTCGTAGCTGAAGGGACATAGGATGTTCTGGGGCCTCTCGTAGCTGAAGGGACATAGGATGTTCTGGGGCCTCTCGTAGCTGAAGGGACATAGGGTGTTCTGGGGCCTCTCGTAGCTGAAGGGACATAGGGTGTTCTGGGGCCTCTCGTAGCTGAAGGGACATAGGGTGTTCTGGGGCCTCTCGTAGCTGAAGGGACATAGGGTGTTCTGGGGCCTCTCGTAGCTGAAGGGACATAGGGTGTTCTGGGGCCTCTCGTAGCTGAAGGGACATAGGGTGTTCTGGGGCCTCTCGTAGCTGAAGGGACATAGGATGTTCTGGGGCCTCTCGTAGCTGAAGGGACATAGGGTGTTCTGGGGCCTCTCGTAGCTGAAGGGACATAGGGTGTTCTGGGGCCTCTCGTAGCTGAAGGGACATAGGGTGTTCTGGGGCCTCTCGTAGCTGAAGGGACATAGGGTGTTCTGGGGCCTCTCGTAGCTGAAGGGACATAGGGTGTTCTGGGGCCTCTCGTAGCTGAAGGGACATAGGGTGTTCTGGGGCCTCTCGTAGCTGAAGGGACATAGGGTGTTCTGGGGCCTCTCGTAGCTGAAGGGACATAGGATGTTCTGGGGCCTCTCGTAGCTGAGGGACATAGGATGTTCTGGGGTCTCTCGTAGCTGAAGGGACATAGGGTGTTCTGGGGCCTCTCGTAGCTGAAGGGACATAGGGTGTTCTGGGGCCTCTCGTAGCTGAAGGGACATAGGATGTTCTGGGGCCTCTCGTAGCTGAGGGACATAGGATGTTCTGGGGTCTCTCGTAGCTGAGGGACATAGGATGTTCTGGGGTCTCTCGTAGCTGAAGGGACATAGGATGTTCTGGGGTCTCTCGTAGCTGAAGGGACATAGGATGTTCTGGGGTCTCTCGTAGCTGAAGGGACATAGGATGTTCTGGGGTCTCTCGTAGCTGAAGGGACATAGGATGTTCTGGGGTCTCTCGTAGCTGAAGGGACATAGGATGTTCTGGGGTCTCTCGTAGCTGAAGGGACATAGGATGTTCTGGGGTCTCTCGTAGCTGAAGGGACATAGGATGTTCTGGGGTCTCTCGTAGCTGAAGGTACATAGGATGTTCTGGGGTCTCTCGTAGCTGAAGGGACATAGGATGTTCTGGGGTCTCTCGTAGCTGAAGGTACATAGGATGTTCTGGGGTCTCTCGTAGCTGAAGGTACATTGCTGAATGACTTACTATAAATAAATTGCTACACGTCATAAGCCACCAAGAGACTCCACAACACCGAGTCTTCCATCACCACACACAATGACACATTGCTGGCCACAGTGAGGAACAATCAGAGCTCCCAGACACACAGATGACACAACCTCCTACAGACCCCCATCCTCACTCTCCAGGCACATAGGGGGTCTCAAGGCAGGGACACCCACTGAACAAACCACACACGCTTGCCCCCCTCAGTTCTAACATCTAGCAGTGTACCCGTCTGACACACAGGACATGTCAGGATCCCCTCAATCACCCCACAGGAAACAGAGAAGCACCAACGTCCCCTGAAATAACCCACTGCACACCGGGGGCCCCTCACGTGTCACATACAACATGTCCTACAACACAACGATGTGTCTTACAAGACCCACAACCCCAAAAACAGAAGACTGTGCAACTGGCTCCAAACACCTGCATGGGACCCGAGAGAGCCCTAGAACACCACACAGGACTCCTCTGTGCACAAGGGGCCCCATCATCACCTCAGGCCCCTCCATCACTACACAGAACCCGTATGCATAATGGGGGGGGGGTCCTCCATCACACAGGCCCCATATGTGTATCAGAGGTTCCTTTGAATACCAGTGGTCCTTCCATCACTGCACCAGGGGCCCCTACATCACACACAGAACCCATGTTTACAACAGGGGCCCACACAGGACTCTTCAACTACCACACAGGCCCCCTATGTACACCAGGAACCCCTTCTAGGACCAAGTACTGGACCGTTCTGAGCACCAGAGACCCCTCCTACACCAATTGGACCTCCCCACCCAGCCGAGAACCAGGGGTCCCTCTGGCACCAAATAGTACCCATCTGGGCACCAGGGGCCCCTCCAGCACCACACTAGACCCTAAGCAATATGGGCCCCTCCAGCACCACACTAGACCCTGAGCAATAGGGGTCCCTGCACCACCATGCAAAACATGTACACCAAGGGGCCCTCTGAGCACCAGGGGCACCTCCATCAACAAATAGCACCCCTCTCAGCACCAGGAGCTCCTCAGTCAATACACAGGACCTGTCTGAGCACCAGGGGCCCCTCCATCACCATAAGGCATCCCTCAGAGCACCAAGGGGCCCTCCATCACATGAGGCCCCTCTGAGCTCCAGGGGCCCCTCTGTCACCTCACAGTACCCCAGTCATCAAAGTAGTCCAGTCATCAAAGTACCTCTCTGAGCACCAGGGGCCCCTCTGTCACCTCACAGTACCCCAGTCATCAAAGTACCCCTCTGTCACCTCACAGTACCCCAGTCATCAAAGTACCCCTCTGTCACCTCACAGTAGCCCAGTCATCAAAGTACCTCTCTGAGCACCAGGGGCCCCTCTGTCACCTCACAGTAGCCCTGTCATCAATGTACCCCTCTGAGCACCAGGGGCCCCTCTGTCACCAATAGAACCCCCGATCTCCAGAGGCCCCGCCATCATCACACAGGACTCCTCTGCATTTTATGGTCACAAAAGTTTAGGGCCCCTGTGCGAACACAACCTCCTGGAGGGGCCCCTGTGCAATACTGATATACACAGTGTTTGGCCCCTGGGGGGGCCCCCTTAGCACACAACATTGCGGAGGACTCCAGACAGGTGAAAGGTCTGTGGCCCCCAGGGGCCCCTCAGTCAGCACACATCTCCCCCCCCCCCCCAGGCACTCACAGTCCAGGTGCTTCTTCTTGGGCCCCATGACCTCGTGGGTGGTGGCCTTGCAGACGGTTTTGGAGACGGCGGATCCGGTGACACTGTGCTGAGCCGCCGTGATGCGGTCGGTGATGCTCTGTCCGGACATGGCGGCTCCGGGGGAAGGGGGGTAGAAGGTACCGGTAAGGGGAGGGGGGACAGAAAGAGGATCAGGCCTGGAGGGGATCCGGTGTGATCAGACCAGCCGTACACCTGAGCATGGAGGAGGAGTACCGGATCCCACCCGCCGCTATTCCCGGCCCTTGCAGCCGCCGTACAGGTGACACAGGACGGGGAGCTGGAGGAAAATGGCGGCTCGGCTCCACCTCACAGCCCGGCCGATTCACGTGACCACGGGGCGGGCACTTTCCGGACGGGGGCGGGCCGTTCCAGAGAACTCTGCCGCTCGGGGCGGAGTCTGGGACGAGGGGCGTTGGACTGGGCGGGGATTCAGCTTGTGAGGCGGTTCCGTACCTGCGGCATAGGCACGCCCACAGAGTCAGACCATGTGCTGACACCTCCTGGGGAAGATCGTACACTGTGCGCGATGGAGAGATCCTTCAAGACCGGGGATTGGCAGATCACCCCCAGCATGTTATCCTATGTGTCCATACAGACTGTACCAGGGGCGGACTAACAATGCATGGGGCCCCCGGGCAATAGGGGATCATGGGGCCCCTGTGTCCTTGCCCAAACTTAAAAAAGCCTATGAAAAAGGTACCAGGGGCATCTCATGGGCCCCCTACTGACCCCGGGCCCTCAGGCAGTGCCCGAGTTTCCAAATGGTCAGTCCGCCCCTGGACTGTAATCAACGTTTTTTGGCTGGAAAAAAAACCCAGGACTAGCGGGCTTCTAGAGGAGGTTTTTAGCTGTAAAAACGCTCTAACGCGGCAAAACGCCGCTAACCGGCATTTTTAGACTCTTTGGACCCAAAAACGCCAATGCAGAAATGCTAAAAAAAAGCTGAAAAACACATTTTTAATTTGACTTGTATGCTGAAAAATGCAGCAAAACACGGTAAAACCTCAAACCAGCGGTCTTGGACTTTTTTTTTATCAAAAAAACGATAATTTTGGGTTAAAAAAAATGCTAAAAACCGCAAACATGGGAAAATGCCGCTACACACTAATGCAAAAATGCTGAAAAACGCAGCAAAACGTAAAACCTCAAACTGGCGGTTTTGGACTTTTTTTTACCAAAAAAATTATATTTTTTGGTTAAAAAAAAAAAGCTAAAAACAGCAAACATGGAAAAATGCCGCTACACACTAATGCAAAAACGCGTCAACACACGGTAAAACCTCAAACCGGAGGTTTTGGACTTTTTTTTACCAAAAAAATATTTTTTGGTTAAAAAAAAAAAACAAAACCTAAAAACAGTAAACATGGAAAAATGCTGCTACACACTAATGCAAAAACGATGAAAAAAGCGGCAAAACATGGTAAAACTTTAAACCGGCGGTTTTGGACTTTTTTTTTACCAAAAAAATGATATTTTTTGGTAAAAAAAAAAAAAAAGCTAAAAACAGCAAACATAGAAAAATGCCGCTACACACTAATGCAAAAACGCTGAAAAACACGGTAAGACCTCAAACCGGCAGTTTTGGACTTTTTTTTTACCAAAAAAATTATATTTTTTGGTTAAAAAAAAGCTAAAAACAGCAAACATAGAAAAATGACGCTACACACTAATGCAAAAATGCTGAAAAACACAGCAAAACATGGTAAAACCTCAAACTGGCGGTTTTGGACTTTTTTTTTTTACCAAAAAAATGATATTTTTTGGTAAAAAAAAATCTAAAAACAGCAAATATAGAAAAATGCCGCTACACACTAATGCAAAAACGCTGAAAAACGCAGCAAAACATGGTAAAACCTTAAACCGGCGGTTTTGGACTTTTTTTTACCAAAAAAATTATAGTTTTTGGTTAAAAAAAAGAAAAAGCTAAAAACCGCAAACATGAAAAAATGCCGCTACACACTAATGCAAAAACGCTAAAAAAAGCAGAAAAACTCAGGTTTTTAACGTGACTTTACACGGCTAGCGTTATCAAAACGCCCCGTGTGGGTGGAGCCTAAAAACAAAACAAAAAAAGACTGCCGGCCCCAAATTCTCATTTTGGAAATGTTTTAGGCCCCCATTCACTCCTGTTGCTCTAATGGGCATTTTTTTTTCATGCTTTTTTGGAGCATTTTTCGCACAACAGCACAAGGAAAGTCCATTCAGCTGAATGGACCGCCCTACACGCAACACACCCAAAAGAAGCTTTTCAGGTATTTTTTTACCGCATGTTTTGACGCATTTGTCACGCAACAAAACGCACATTTCCTAGCCGTGTTTGGGGTGTCATTAACAATGGCACCGCGCGCACAATATGGCTTTTTCCCAAGTTCCCAGAACGCACTAGTATATAAAGGGCCATAGACCCCATTCACACCTGCGCGTCGCACTAATGTGCACTTTTTTATGCGCCAAAAGAAGCTCCAGCACTTTTTCAAGCGATGAGCTTTGCGCTTTTATTTACCATGCGTTTTATTATATTATAATTTTGGCACATTTGTCATGCAACAAAAACGCATGTTTCCTAGCTGCGCATGGGGCGCCACAAACAATGCATTGTACTGCAAACGCAACACGTTTTTGACACGTTCGTGAAGCTGTGTCTGAACCAATGAGGAGAGAGAGCCAAGAAAGCCTTGGCTGCCCTGCACATGGCTGGACCGAGGCTGAGGTAAGTATTTAGGGTGGGCGCTGATTGCAGAATGTTTTAGAATACATTAGGCTGCTTTCACACTGATCGCTAACAAAAATGCATTTGTGTTTTTACCACATTTTTTACCTTTTTTAACTTCTTCCCTACCGCGCTATAGCCTAAAGATGGCTACCGAGCGGTTTTCTGGTTCTGGGACGACGTCCGTGGACATCATTCCAGAACACGCTCCCTGCGCACCCACCCAGCGCCGCCGGTGATCACGTGATACGGTAAACGGCCAATCATAGCAACCTTTTACCACGTGATCAGCTGTGTCCAATGACACAGCAGATCACTGGCAAATACAGTTGCTGGTTATCGGCTGCACTTTCCGCACGCTGTCACAGTATGAAGAAAGTACTGCCGATAACCGGCAAATGTCAGAGAAGTGATCGCACTGATGATCAGTGCCCCCCACCTGTACCCAGCAGTGCCACCCATCAGTGCAGCATCATCAGTGCCAGTTCATCAATGCCGCCTATCAATGCCCATCAGTGTTGCCTATCCATGCCACCTCATCAGTGCCCATCAGTGCTGCCTATCAGTGTAACCTCATCAGTGCTGCCTATCAGTGTAACCTCATCAGTGCCCATCAGTGCTGCCTATCAGTGTAACCTCATCAGTGCTGCCTATCAGTGTAACCTCATCAGTGCCCATCAGTGCTGCCTATCAGTGTAACCTCATCAGTGCCCATCAGTGCTGCCTATCAGTGTAACCTCATCAGTGCTGCCTATCAGTGTAACCTCATCAATGCCCATCAGTGTTACCTATCCGTGCCACCTCATCAGTGCTGCCTATCAGTGTAACCTCATCAGTGCTGCCTATCAGTGTAACCTCATCAATGCCCATCAGTGTTGCCTATCCGTGCCACCTCATCAGTGCTGCCTATCAGTGTAACCTCATCAGTGCCCATCAGTGCTGCCTATCAGTGTAACCTCATCAATGTCCATCAGTGAAGGAGAAAAATTACTTGTTTGCAAAATGTTATAATAGATAACTTTTTCAAGTTTTTTTTATCTTTTTTTGTTTATAGCGCGGTTTTCTGGTTCTGGGACGACATCCATGGACGTCATTCCAGAACACACTCCCTGCGCACCCACCCAGCGCCACCGGTGATCACGTGAAATGGTAACTGGCCAATCACAGTGGCCTTTTACCACCAAAAAATAAAACACCCAGTGGCGATTAAATACCACCAAAAGAAAGCTCTATTTGTGTGAAAAAAAAATCGTAAAAATGTCATATGGGTACAGTGTTGCATGACCATGCAATTGTCATTCAAAGTGCAACAGAGCTGAAAATTGGCCTGAGCAGGAAGGGGGTATAAATGCCCTGTAGGCAAGTGGTAACCACTTCCAGTCCGGACACTTTTACCCCCTTCCTGTCCCGGCCAATTTTCAGCTTTCAGTGCTATCACACTTTGAATGACAATTGCGCGGTCATGCAACACTGTACCCATATGAGACAGATAAAGCTTTATTTTGGTGGTATTTATTCACCACTGGGATTTTAATTTTTTTTGCTATGTCAATAAAAAGTCCAAAATTTTTGAAAAAAAAGTGTTTTTCTTATAACATTTTGCAAATAAATGGTATTTCATCATAAATCTTGGCCAAAACGTATTCCGTTATATTTTTAGTAAAAAAAAAAAAAATAGTCCGAATTAGTTTATAACCAAAAATTATAATTTTTAAACTTTTTTTTTCATTTTTTTTTAAAAATTTTATATTATTTTTTATTTATTTACATACTGTCACCCTAGCAGTACAGTGTCACCATGGTGTGATGAAGATTTTTTTTTTTTACACTGATTGCTTTTACACCCATAAAGGATGTAAAAGCAATCATTTCTCCTTCTCTCTAGCTGCATTCTTGCAGCCATTGAGAACTACTGAGTGAGCTGTGATTGGTCACAGCTTGTCACATGGTACAAGGCTTTTGTGAATAGCCTTGAACCACGTGACCTCTGTGATCATTCACAGATTTCACACGTAGTAAGCAGGGGGGGACTGATAACTCAAGGGGCCCCCGGGTAATAGGCGATCATGGGGCCCCTGTGTCCTTGCCCACACTCAAATCACACCCAAAAAAGTCTATAAAAAAGGTATCAGGGGCATTTCATGGGGCCCCCTACTGACCCTGGGCCCTCGGGCAGTGCCCGAGTGCTCGAATGGTTTTCACACATGTCCAGATATTCATTTTAGGCCTGAAGATCACATAACCCCTCCAAAAATTATATATTTTTTGAAAGCAGACAACACAGAGCAACCATTCTTAACCAGGGTTCTGTGTTACCTTAGGGTTCCTCCAGAGGTTGCTTGGGGTTCCATGAGCTGTGACTGATTCACCTTCCATGTTTAATAACAAACATGTCATACCTACCTGCTCCGTGTAAGTGTTTTGCACAGAGCGGCCCCCAGCCTCCTTTTCTGTGGTCCCTCATCAGTGTTCATGGCTCCTCCTCTTTTTCAAGTGCCCCCATAGCAAGCTATGGGGGCGCTCCTGCAGGCTTGATCCCGAGCCAGGCTGTGTGCATCCATAGACACACACATCGTGGCTTGCCCTTGCCCCCAGCTCTCTCCTCACAGAAATTGAATGAAAACAATGGGAGATTGGTGGTACCTGCAGCTAATTGTTGGCTCTTGCAGGTAGTCTGTGTCCAGGGCCAATCATTCACAGGTAAATACCTGCTAGTGGCCTCGGTTAGCCTCAGTTAGCTGTTAGCCTTCCATTGCTTTCAATGGGGCTGCTGCCTGCAGCTACTGGCCAGTAACCCCCACTGGTCCCATGCATCAGCAAAATAGCAGTGTGTTTTGGCTTCAGGTGGTTGTGTAGGTGTGATTTACACGCTGTCCCACACCCTCAACCTAGCCTAAAGCAGAGCCAGAGACCTGAAGTGCTACGATACTGGAAGTTTAGCATGAGGAAGAGGACAGGGCAGCCCTTCAGCATGAGGAAGAGGACAGGGCAGCCCTTCTGCATGAGGAAGAGGACAGGGCTGCCCAGCAGACATCAAAAAGAGGACAGGGCAGCCCTGAAGCATCAAAAAGAGGACAGGGCAGCCCTGCAGCATCAAAAAGAGGACAGGGCAACCGTGAAGCATCAGAAAGAGGACAGGGCAACCCTGAAGCATCAGAAAGAGGACAGGGCAGCCCTGAAGCATCAGAAAGAGGACAGGGCAGCCCTGCAGCATCAAAAAGAGGACAGGGCAGCCCTGAAGCATCAGAAAGAGGACAGGGCAACTCTGCAGCATCAGAAAGAGGACAGGGCAGCCCTGCAGCATCAGAAGGAGGACAGGGCAGCCCTGCAGCATCAGGAGGAGGACAGGGCAGCCCTGCAGCATCAGAAAGAGGACAGGGCAGCCCTGCAGCATCAAAAAGAGGACAGGGCAGCCCTAAAGCATCAGAAAGAGGACAGGACAGCCCTGCAGCATCAGAAGGAGGACAGGGTAGCCCTGCAGTATCAGAAGGAGGACAGGGCACACCTTCAGCATCAGGAGGAGGACAGGGCAGCCTTGCTGCATCAGGAGGAGGACAGGGCAGTCCTGCAGCATCAGAAGGAGGACAGGGCACACCTTCAGCATCTAGAGGAGGACAGGACAGCCCTGCAGCACCAGGAGGAGGACAGGGCAGTCCTGCAGCATCAGGAGGAGGACATGGCACACCTGTAGCATCAGGAGGAGGACAAGGCAGCCTTGCTGCATCAGGAGGAGGACAGGGCAGCCCTGCAGCATCAGGAGGAGGACATGGCATACCTGCAGCATCAGGAGGAGGACATGGCATACCTGCAGCATCAGGAGGAGGACAGGGCAGCCCTGCAGCATCAGGAAAAGGAAATGGCACACCTGCAGCATCAGGAGGAGGACAAGGTAGCCCTGTATTGAAGTTTTCTACAGAATCCAGCAGCCTTCACATTGTGGAACATACTTCATTACACGTAACTATTATAACTAAAGCCGTAGAGAAAAAAAGGTTTGGTTTTTTTTAGCTAAATGTCAGCTTTAAGTGCGATTTCAGCACAATTTCAGGTGCAATTTCTGAAGACTTTATTGCAATTTGTTTCGTTTTTTAAGGATTTCTTGTAATTTGCATTGCGATTTCCATTGTATTCTATGTGAAATTGCAATAAACTGCAGAAAAAGAAGGGCAAGAACTACTTTAGAAATCGCGCTGCAGCAATTCGCACATGTTAAGACACTGACATTCGCATTCATCGATTCACAAAATCACATCTGGAATTGCAGCGGTATGACCGAGCACTAACATTGGTTTAGTTATTGGTTTAAAATGATGTATTATTAAACTAAAATGATAATGATACTGGTCACGGTTCTGTATGGCCCATATTGTATACAATAGTTTTTGTTCCTTATGTGTTTTTAAGGAGATCATGGAAAAGGCAAATGTGGATTCCTGGAACCTTATAATGCTGCTCTTTCCTCCAAACTAATTTGTGAAAGATTTATTTGGGTCATTAACCCAGCAAAATATGTTATAAACAGGAAATGCCAGGGCTTCACATCACAAATGCAGGGACGAGGGTGGGGGGGGGGGGGGGGGAGTGGGTCCTTTGTCATCTGTAGATATTATTAGAGGATATGGTGTATTTTCCCTATAATGTCATTATCTTGAGTCACTTCTAACTTCCTTTCTGAAAATTAGGAGTCATGCAAAATTCTATGGTATGAAGGCAGAAGAATGACCGCAGTGCAACAAAAACAGATCATCATCTTAGTTACACGCCTCTTATATGCTCCAACCAGGGGTGGACTGACCATTTAGTCACTCGGGCACTGCCTGAGGGCTCAGGGTCAGTAGGGGGCCCCATGAGATGCCCCTGGTACCTTTCATAGGCTTTTTTGGGTGTGGTTTGAGTGTGGGAGAGGACACAGGGGCCCCATGATTTCCTATTGCCCGAGGGCCCCATGAGTTGTCAGTCCGCCCCTAGCACCAACCAATATCGTATGCAGGGGTGGACTGACAACTCATGGGGCCCCCGGGCAATAGGGGATCATGGGGCCCCTGTGTCCTTGCCCAAGCTCAAAAAAGCCTATAAAAAAGGTACCAGGGGCATCTCAAGGGGCCCCCTACTGACCCCGGCCCTCGGGCAGTGGCAGAGTTTCCAAATGGTCAGTCCGCCCCTGATCGTATGCCTCGGACCGACTCTGCTTGCCAAATGTCCGCACCCAAAATCCCAACTCTGCCCACCAGTTTATCAAGAGGGTGTCCTCCTCGCTGTAAAGCCAGCCATACACATAGAATTTCATTTGGACAGTCAAAAAAAAAAATTCATCAAAATATTCCTCTTGCCATCATTGAGTCAACTAATTTTCTTCAAACTCCAAGTACAAAAACTTTCATTTCAGTAAATTCCTCAATAGTCACAAAAGATATAAATCCACTTTGTGTGCGCTAAATACCTTTGTGCTAAATACCTTTGCAAACCCATCACTGTGCTGTACATAGCCTGTGCAGAGCTGTGGGAGGGGCCCAGCAGGCACCACCCACTATAGGGTGCCTGCAGAAAAGTACAGGAGGGGGCGGAGACAAGACCAGTCACAATGCACAAGGAGAGAGAGCAGCAGTGAGCTGTCTTTATTATAGGAAGCTCCTGCACAGAGGGAAAGTGCACAGATCCGGAAGAAATATAAAAAGCACACAAAAAAACTCATACCTCCTGTATTTAGATTATATTTGAGCATCCTGGAATTTAGCTTTAACGGCTTCCGCACCGCCCTATAGCAGAAATACTGCTACAGGGCGGCACAGGTGCGTAAAATCAGGTATATAGTGTATATATACATGATTTTACAGTTCCAGGTAGGGGGGCGCGAGTCACGCTCAAGCCCTACCCACGCTGCCATTCGCGGCCTCGGCTGTAAATCACCGGGTCCTAGCTGGTGATTCCTCGCCAGCACCCGGCGATCTCCGAGTATTACCAACAGGGGAGAGACCTGTATGTAAATAATACAGATCTCTCCCCTGTAAGCTCCTGCAAGTGCCCCCCATCAGTGACCTGGGCATGAAGGGGGTAGAAATGCCCGGTAGGCAAGTGGTTAAGGGGACTATAGTGTATTTAATCTTGAGAACAAAACTATAGTCACTTGTGATTGCCAGTCTTTACATGTGTCATCTGCATTTGTTTTCTTTTCTTCAGATGCCTCTCCTTTATTTTCACCTGGCAATCCTGCCAGTAACGCACAACCAGAGTTGAAGCTGTTATAGCTGCAAAGGGTGAACCGACTCAATATTGAACCCTACGGACCAGGGACGGACTGACCATTTGGAAACTCGGGCACTGCCCGAGGGCCCTGGGTCAGTAGGGGGCCCCATGAGATGCCCCTGATACCTTTTTCATAGGCTTTTTTGAGTTTGGGCAAGGACACAGGGGCCCCATGATCCCCTATTGCCCGGGGGCCCCATGAGTTGTCAGTCCGCCCCTGCGCACAACCTATCCTAGGGTGACAATGGTCTCTCATCATGTATCTATGGAGGGGCAGTGTTGTCCCCCAGGACAAAACTACAGAACACCGCTCCTTTCCTCATTTTCATAACTCACGTAGCTCACATAGAGAGCTAAGAACAATGAAGTTCAGCTCACATTTCTGGCAGGATCAACAGGTTTTTTTGTTTTTTTTTGCACTTGTTGGTAGGTGCAGCATGGTGCGGTAGCAGTAATGACACAAAGTCCGGCTGTAGAGAACTCAAAAAACATATGTTGTAGAGAGTGTCCAATTACAGAGCGTGCTCCGGGTGAACACTTACAGTGTGTTCAATGCAAAGATGTAGCGGGTAAAGATGCACCAACAGCATCTGTCTTGAAGGGGTGGAATGAGGCCTGTCCGATCCCAATGGGGAGGCTTTCGTGAAAAACTGCGTGTCGCTAGTCATCAGGAACATTTTCCCTGCCGATAATCGCTTTCCCTGACAGAAAGATGCTCTCTCCCTACTGTAACCACTACACAAATTCACCAAACCTAGCTGCCAGGGTCTTAAACCTGAATTTTGCCCCCCACCCCCCAAAAAAAAAAAATTTAATTCAGCAGATACAAATACTGTAGCTGTTGACTTTCAATATAAGGGCACTTATCTGTCCAGGGATCCAGTGATGTCCTCACCCCCAGCCGATTCTTCAGTCGGCTATCTGGTGCTGGCGCCGCCATCTTGACTAAGAGGAACAGGCAGTGAAGCGTTGTGGCTTCACAGCTGGTTTGTGCTGTGCTTTGTGAACGGGCTGCTGTCTTCTAGGACCTGTGAAGTGCCCCAGAGGGCTGTGGGGTGGAAGAAGGGGGGGGCCAAACTTCCAGCTCAGTTCAACATGGCAAATCCAGATACTTGCTCAACGCCCCCCCACCCTCCCCAAATGTGGCAGGGGAGGGGGGAAGGAGGCGGATAAGCAGAACTTCCACTTTTGGGTAGAACTAAGTTTTAAATAGACTCTGTTACATCCAAGATGGCTGCCAAAGTTACATGTTACCAGCATCCAACTGGATCTCTGCCCCAATGACTCAGGAAACCATAGAGGAGCCATGTTCCTCGTGACTTCTGCATCGCCGTTGCTGTTGAGCGCCATCTGCAGTGGAGACAGACTGCACCTGCCTACACGCTTAATAAACAGATAAAACAAAATGCTTTGAATGAAATATACAGAAGAAAGGAAGCACATAAGGGAAGTTTGTTGTTAGGGTTTACATAACCTTTAAAGTGGAAGAAAACCTTAAAGCGGAGTTCCACCTGTAAAAAAAAAATAAAGTTAGCAGCTACAAAAACTGTAGCTGCTGACTTTTAAAATACAGACACTTACCTGTGCCTCGTTCCAGCGGTGTCCTCACCACCGCTGTTTTCACCATCCGTCTTCTCTCCCTGGTTCCGGCATGTTTAGTGTGGACACCCAGCTGTGACAGCTTGCGGCTTCACAGCTGGGTGCCCACTGCGCATGTGCGGGAAGCACTAAGCTTTGTGAATGGCCCTGTAGTCTTCTGGGACCTGTCACGTGTCCCAGTAGACTACGGGGAGGGAGGGAGGGTAGGATGACAACTTCCGCTTCTGATCGCCTAGGCGTTCGCAGTAGAAGTGGGAGCTGGTACCTGTCAAATTCAGGTACCCGCTCCCCAAAGGTGCCAATCCTTAATGGGAAGCAGGGTACAAAGGCTTAACCACTTGAGCTGCAGTGGATTTACCCCCCTTAATGACCAGGCCTCTTTTTGCTACTCGGCGCTGCACTAATTCAACTGATAATTGCGCGGTCATGCAATGCTGCACCCAAACAAAATTTATGTGATTTTTTTCACACAAATAGAGCTTTCTTTCAGTGGTATTTGATCATCTGTGCGCTTTTGATTTTTCACGCTATAAACAAAAAAAGGCCAAAAATTTTGAAGAAAAACAATATTTTTTACTTTCAGTTATAAAAAATATATAGTAAACTCAAATTTGGTTATAAATTTAGGCCAAAATGTATTCTGTTCCATGTTTTTGGTAAAAAAAATCCCAATGAGTGTATATTGATTGCTTTGTGTGGAAGTTATAGCGTCTACAAACTAAGGTATAAATACTGCAATTTACACCATTTTTCTGCTATACAGCGCTGTGCTAGTTTAACGGACAATTGCGCGGTCATGCAATACGGTACATAAATTAAATTTACATCCTTTTTTTCCCCACAAATTGAGCTTTCTTTTGGTGGTATTTGATCGCCTGTGCGGTTTTTATTTTTTGCGCTATAAAAAAAAAGGTTGACAATTTTGAGGAAAAAAAAAAACAATATTTTGGACTTTTTGCTATAAAACATGTCCAGTAAAAAAAAATGCAAAAATCAAATTTAGACATAAATTTCTGCCAAAATGCATTCTGCGGCATGTCTTTGCTAAAAAAAAAAACCTAATACGTGTAAATTACTTGGTTTACGTGAAAGTTATAGCGTTTACAAATGGTGGGAAAGATACTGAGATTTTTAGAATTTTTTTTATACTAATAATGGCGGCGATCAGTGACTTATGGCGGCGATCAGTGACTTATGGCAGGACTACAGCGGACATTCTGACATTGGGGGGTACTGACTTGGGGTCACTGACATCCCCAAAAACACTAATACAGTGATCAGTGCAAAAAGAAAAACACTGACACTGTACTAATGGCAATGGGGAGGAAGGGGTTAACTTTATTTTGCAGGGAAGGATTATAGGAGTGAGGGGAGTGTTTTACTAGGGGGCGGGGTGTGTGCTGCACAGGACACCGCTGATCAAGAGAGAAACTCTTCTGTCTCGATCAGCTCGTCCTCGAGCTGACAAGGAAGTGACAGGCAGCACAGCTACTGCAGCTGTGCTCTCTGTCACTGTTTACCGCCGATCGCCGGGAAACAGCCGCTAAGGACCGGCTGTGACCCGGCGACTGACATCCGCGGTGGTGATCGGCGGGACAGATAGGGCGGTGGCGCGCCTCGCACGCGCCCCCTATTTGTTTACAAAACACACATTTTAAAACGTGGTTTTGCCTGCGAGTGCCGCCCTGCCGCCGTATTTCTACAGTGGCAGGGCGGCAAGTGGTTAAAGCGGAACTTCCCCTTTTGGGTGGAGCTCCGCTTTAACTATAACTAACTACTTATTCCTACCTATTCTGCCTAACATGCCCTCTGTTTCCTCTTGTACCAAATTGTATTGTAACTGTAATGTCTACATTCATTTTTCAAAGCTCTGCACAAACTGTTGGCGCTATATAAATCCTGTATAATAATAATAATAACAACAACAACATGTATAAAAAAGATCTCTGTACTTATTTTCAATCTGCACCGGTCTGGTCACATGACCCTGCAGCTGTGTATAGGGGAACATTTGGCAACGCGTTGACATCACCCATAGGCTCCCATTGCCTTCCACTCCCTCCTCTCCCCTGCAGCTGCCGATCACTGACACAGGGGAGCAGAGGCTGCAGGATCATGTGACCAGACAAAAGCGGGTTAAAAATAGGTAAGTACGCAGATCTTTTTTTTTTCTTTTCTTTCGCAGGGTAGGCAAAATAGGCAGAAGGAGGAGAAGGGAGGATTTTTAAAAATAGTTATATAGTTAGACTTTTCTCTACTTTAAGTAGATGCGGTTTTCCCTGCAGCAAAATACTCATGAAAACAACATGCAGATGTTGGCCTCGATGGCACGAAATAATTTGGGCAGTTTGCCTAAGCCGTGATTGGAGCAGTGTCTCCTCTGCCATTTCAGGTCCAGACATAAAACACAGGTGTCTTCTCCTATCTCTCAGGCCCCAGGGAAGGAAAGCTCAGGCTTGCCGTCATTCTTCGAGGACTTTGGGACGCAACCATTAAATCCAGCTGTTCCATTCTTCGAACATTGCTCCAGCTTGTAGTCTCACTGATTCCAGGCAGAAAGCCACAAGCCGACTTCTGAGCTGCGTTGCACATCTGGAAAGCCCCAGAGCTATTTTCATTTTATTTTAAGGAACCAGTAGACCTAAAATAGGAAATACTTTATGTAGAAGAGCTACCGATTACATTGACATATGTGCATGGAAATCTCCCCGTACAGGTACAGCAACCGATATCCATCGCCACACTCAATGTTCACATGACCTATTGTTCAGGGTATTGCACATTTTAGAATACGTCTTACTATAGGTACCAGCCTAGGAATTATAACCAAATTCACTGCTGAGATATAATTTACTCTTTTGAGACAGATATTTTATCCATAATTTAGGTTGAGCTCAGCGGCGGACTGACAACTCATGGGGCCCCCAGGCAGTAGGGGGTCATGGGGCCCCTGTGTCCTTGCCCAAACTCAAAAAAGCCTATGATAAAGGTACCAGGGGCATCTCATGGGCCCACTACTGACCCCAGGCCCTCAGGCAGTGCCCGAGTTTCTAAATGGTCAGTCCACCCCTGGTTGAGCTGCAGTCCCTAGTTTGCAGGTGTAGTCCCCATTTTCACATGGATATTCTTTGAAAAATGTTCCTGGATTTGTTCCTTAAGGGTCTATTCACACCAGCCCCTGCACTGCAATGCATGCGCATTGTGGTGAAGGCACTGCTGACCCACCAATCCCAGCACATCGCACTGTTCACAAGGTAGGAAATTCCGTACAAATACATAAAGTAAGTACTACCGTAGATACGTACTAATTCCCCAGTACTCAACCTGGTTGCTGGTTGGTAAGGTGTTTGCTTTGTCTGCATGTCTCCCCCACCCCCTTGCTGCGGTATGACTAAAGCCTCCTTGTAGGTTGAAACATGTTTTCTGAGCTACCGAGGTTTTGCACAATCAGAAAAGAACTTATTATTTAAAAGTGTTACTAAACCCAGGGCCCTGTATTCACTATATCTGGTCTCCCCGGACCCTGCATTCACTATATCTGGTCTCCTCGGACCCTGCATTCACTATATCTGGTCTCCCCGGACCCTGCATTCACTATATCTGGTCTCCCCAGACCCTGCATTCACTATATCTGGTCTCCCCGAACCCTGCATTCACTCTATCTGGTCTCCCAGGACCCTGCATTCACTATATTTGGTCTCCCAGGACCCCGCATTCACTATATCTGATCTCCCAGGATTCTGCATTCAATATATCTGATCTCCCAGGACCCTGCATTCACTATATCTGGTCTCCCCGGACCCTGCATTCTCTATATCCGGTCTCCCCGGACCCTGCATTTACTATATCTGGTCTCCCTGGGCCCCGCATTCACTATATCTGGTCTCCCCGGACCCTGCATTCTCTATATCCGGTCTCCCCGGACCCTGCATTCACTATATCCGGTCTCCCAGGACCCTGCATTCACTATATCTGATCTCCCCAGACCCTGCATTCACTATATCTGATCTCCCAGAATCCTGCATTCACTATATCTGGTCTCCCAGAACCCTGCATTCACTATATTTGGTCTCCCAGGACCCCGCATTCACTGTATCTGGTCTCCCCGGACCCTGCATTCACTATATCTGGTCTCCCAGGACCCTGCATTCACTATATCTGGTCTCCCCGGACCCTGCATTCACTATATCCGGTCTCCCCGAACCCTGCATTCACTATATCTGGTCTCCCAGGACCCTGCATTCACTATATCTGGTCTCCCAGGACCCTGCATTCACTATATCTGGTCTCCCCGGACCCTGCATTCACTATATCCGGTCTCCCCGAACCCTGCATTCACTATATCTGGTCTCCCAGGACCCTGCATTCACTATATCTGGTCTCCCCGGACCCTGCATTCACTATATCTGGTCTCCCTGGACCCTGCATTCACTATATCTGATCTCCCACTGTACACAGGACATGGAAATGCAATTATTTTAGTAAATATAAACTGCTAAATACCTTTTCTTATCACCAGTATATAGCAGTCTTGTGACTTTTACCAGTGTCCAGCAGTGCACTGGTTAAACCTTGTAGGAGGCGTTTTCATTCTCCTTTGACTCTCCTATGAGGCTACATGACCCCTGATCATTTGGACAGTGCTGATTGGCCCTGTGCTGATCACATGCACCCTTCCAAACAAAAAAAACTCTAGCAATACACACTAAACTGAGAATGTGCAGAATGACTCCTGGACAGGGGTGGACTGACCATTTGGAAACTTGGGCACTGCCCGAGGGCCCGGAGTCAGTAGGGGGCCCCATGAGATGCCCCTGGTACCTTTATCATAGGCTTTTTTGAGTTTGGGCAAGGACACAGGGGCCCCATGATCCCCTATTGCCCTGGGGCCCCATGAGTTGTCAGTCCGCCCCTGCTCCTGGAGCTCTATACTATCAGCTGTTGGACTGGGGACAGTAGAAGAAGGGTAGGATCAGAGAAGACAGGATCAAACATCCTTTTTACACAATGCGGAGGCTTAACACCTTAGGTTCCACAGTGAGTATAACAAGCATGCTTTACTGCATATACAGACTGATTTTACTGTTGTGGGTTTAGTAACACTTTAAGGACTGATACCTGATCATGGCGGGCGGCACAGTGGCTAAATGGTTAGCAGTACAAGGGTCGTTTGTTCGAATCCCGACCATGGCACCACCTGCCTGGAGTTTGCATGTTCTCCCTGTGCCTGCATGAGTTTCCTCCAGGTACTCCGGTTTCCTTCTACACCCCAAAGACATGCTGGTAGGTGAATTGGCTCCTGTCTAAATTGTCCCTAGTATGTGTATGTATGAATGTAAGTTAGGGACCTTAGATTGTACACCCCTTGAGGGTTAGGGACTGATGTGAATGTTCAATATATATATAAATAGCACTGCCTAAATTGACAGCACTATATAAGTACCTGAAATAAAATAAATACATTTGCAATACCAGGTATATGGGCTGCACATCCATCAGGGGGAGGAAAGCCAAACTAGCCCAAAGACTTCTATGCAGAGAACAGTGAATTCTGGGAGTTCTAGTTCGAGACTGTGGCCCTGCAATGCAGTCCATGAACTCTTTACACCACAGTTCCCAAAAGGCACCGAGGAGCAGGGGGAGGGGCAAGACAACTTTTACTGGACTTCCTAGGAAAACTTTGATCTCTTGGCACCAGAGAATTGGGGAAGCACACATCTGTGTCCAGGGTTGGCTAAAGCCAAGCTCGGTTGGGAGAGATCAGTCGGGAGACCCAGGAGGTGAAAAAAAGATGCCATTGTTGGACAATACAGACTGCTGTGACATTGCCGCAGAAGGACTGGAGACTTCTCCCCCACAGCTTCCCACTGCAAATCTGCAGATTCATCTCAGAAACAAAGAGAGAGAGCAGGGCATCCCATTTCCATTGCAAGTATCCAGCTGAAACACAGGGACTGGTGAGAGGACTCATCACCCACTATTTTCCTTGTTAGCAGGACATGAGGTATCTGAGGCAGGACATTGAGCATACGGTCCAGGGGCGGACTGACAACTCATGGGGCCCCCGGGCAATAGGGGATCATGGGGCCCCTGTGTCCTTGCCCAAACTCAAAAAAGCCTATGAAAAAGGTACCAGGGGCATCTCATGGGGCCCCCTACTGACCCCGGCCCTCGGCCAGTGCCCAAGTTTCCAAATGGTCAGTCCGCCCCTGAGCATACCACATCTGTGCTTTACCTACTCTGCACTTATCCCCCTTCTATGGTTACTGCTTCTGAGTGTAATTTGTTACATCTTTACTAACCCACACTGCATGCTTTTTGTTTGGGTCTACCAATAAGTGCACCAATGCTTCTTAAAGGGCCCTAATGATAGCCAGCACAAGAATCACTCAAGGTATTGCCCCTGCCATTGAATCACTCTACACGCCCCTCCTTTTCCTTTCCATTGCTATCATTTTCCCACGAACAGTACATGCCAGTCATTCTAGGCCTAGCAGCTCTACAAATCCTAGAGATAGATATGCGTGAAAATCCTAGTAGATCAGCAGTTTTTTTTTTTTTTAAATATCTGGACCAGCCCGTCTGGAACCGACAACCAGGCCACGTTCAAAGTCACTATAAATCCCCTTTCTTCCCCATTCTAATGCTTGGTTTCAACAGCAAGTTGTCTTCACCATGTCTAAATGCATAGAGTTGCTGTCACGTGATTGGCAATTTGTGTTACCAATCAATTGAACCGGTGTACCTAATAAAGTGGCCAGTGAGTGTATATTAATATGAAGGGTGAAGAGGTAGACATCCTAATGGCATCCTCATCTCTTACAAACAGCAGTGTACAACTGAAAAATTCGACCCAACCAGTCAAGTGTAACTATGAGAACTATGATCGGATAGGAATGTCAGATTCTCCTAGTCTGTGCCTATCTTTTGATACTAGGGTCTCAGACAAGGCTGATCCTGAGAAACATCCTGTACAAATATACTGTCTACACAAAGATAATAAGCACACATAAAAGACAATACAGCACAGCAAACACAACCTTCCTTTGTATTGTTCCTAATCCATGTTTACCTTGTGTCATTATCTTACAATAAAAGAAGAAGGAATCACGGTGTGTTAAAATGCAGCCTGTAAATAATAATGAATGTCAGATCCAGGCTGCTGACTCCCATCTATCTATCTATGGCCAAGAAAAGGTGGTTTACATTTGTCATACATGTGGTTGCCCACGGCTGGTATTTCACTGGGCTGGCCAGGAAAAATGGACCGTGCTGCCAATGTTATCAATATTAACAGGAGATTGGAAAGGCTAACAAGCTTACAAAAGAATGGCTTGCAATGAATTGTTATCAAGAGCGTTTTTATTCCTCTTCATCAGGGGTTTCTAAACTTTCCAGGCAAAGAGCCAGTTTGCTGTCCTTCAGACTTCAGAGAGGATGGACTGTGACCAGTGGGAGTAGAAAATGTCCTGGCGTCAGTGGGAGTAAACAATGCCCCAGACATGGTGGTCAGTGGGAGGAATAATAGAGCACCATTGGGAGGAATAATAGAGTACCATTGGGAGGAATAGCATCCCATTGTTGGCATCAGTGGGAGGAATAGTGCCCCATTGATGGTGTGCCTGGGAGGAATAGTACAGCCTCATTGGTATCACTGGAAAGAATAGTGCCTCCTTATTGCTCTTGGTGGAAGGGACAGTGTCCCATCATTGGTGTTGTTGGGATGAATAGCACCTTGTATCAGTGGAGGATTAGTGCCCCATCATAGGTGTCAATGGGAGGAATAGTGCCTTGTATCAGTGGGAGGAGTAGTGCCCCATTGATGGTGTGCCTGGGAGGAACAGTGCAGCCTCATTGGTATCAGTGGAAATAATAGTGCCCTCTTTATTGCTCTTGATGGAAGGGACAGTGCCTCATCATTGGTGTTGTTGGGAGGAATAGCACCTCGTATCAGTGGAGGATTAGTGCCCCATCATAGGTGTCAATGGGAGGAATAGTGCCTTGTATCAGTGGGAGGAACAGTGCCCCATTGATGGTGTGCCTGGGAGGAACAGTGCAGCCTCATTGGTATCAGTGGAAAGAATAGTGCCCCCTTATTGCTCTTGGTGGAAGGGATAGTGCCCCATCATTGGTGTTGTTGGGAGGAATAGCACCTCAGTCTCCTCCAAATTCCTTTTTTTTTGCTGCTTTCTGACTTTTTGTTAGAGGATGGCTAAGTTCATATTCCATTGTCTCACTGTATATAGGAACATAGCCACCCTCTTTTTACTTGCTCCAGAGATGGACTATAAGTAGACTATGTACTATGGGATGTGCATAGAGTAGTGCACATGACCCCAACTAACATGTACTGCTCATTCAAAAACAACGACATGAGGGGGAGGAGAGGTTCAGGAGCTCATGGAGGATGTTACAAGGAAGCAGTAAAACACAATAAGAAACAAATTTCATAAAAAATAGATTAAAGGGCCATTAAGTAGTGGTTGTGTACGGATTGTGTTTGGAGAATAAAAATATTGTTTAGAATCTTTAACCACTTGCCCTCCAGATGATTCACCCCCCTTCGTGACCAATCCATTTTTGGCAATATGGCACTGCATTACTTTAACTGACAATTACGCAGTCATACAACGCTGCACCCAAATGAAATTTTCGTCCCTTTTTCCCCAAAATAGAGTTTTTTTCAGTGTTATTTGATCGCCTGTGTGGTTTTAATTTTTTGTGCTATAGACAAAAAAAGACCAATAATTTTGAGAAAAAAAACCCAATATTTTTTACTTTTTGCTATTAACCAATTCAATACCGGGCAATTTTACACCTTCCTGCCCAGGCCAGTTTTCAGGTTTCAGCGCTCTCACACTTTGAATGACAATTGCGCGGTCATACAACATTGTACCCAAACTAAAATTTTATCATTTTCTTCACACAACTAGAGCTTTCTTTTGGTGGTATTTAATCACCGCTGGGGTTTTTATTTTTTGCTAAATTAACAAAAAAAGACCAATAATTTTGAAGAAAAAACATGTTTTTCTTTGTTTCTGTTATAAAAATTTACAAATAAATAATTGTTCTTCATAAATTTAGGCCGAGATGTATTCTGCTACATGTCTTTGGTGAAAATAACCCAAATTATAATGTATTTTTTAGTTTGCAGGAAAGTTATAGAGTTCACAAACTATGGTATAGATCTGAATATTGATCAATCCTGAAGTACTGACAGCCAATCTAATTTCTTGATGTCCAAGAATGTCAGAACAGTACAGATAGCCCCCAAATGACCCCTTTTTGCAGAGTAGACAGTCCGACGTACTTCATAAGAGGAATGGCGAGTTTTTTGAAGTTGTATTTTTTTTGTCATAATTTTTCGGAAAATGAAAAAATGTTTTTTTTACATACTGTCACCAGTGCAGTACAGCATCATAATATAACTGGCATGGCGGTGATCAGGGACACTGACTGGTGACAGTATGAAAAAAAATATACATATATTTTTTTTAATTTTTTTATTATTTTAATTTTTTTATTACATTTGTTTATGATTTTTTTTTCATATTTCACTATGACCAAAGTAGTACTTTGGGGAAGTGATCAGTATTTCTTTTTTTTTTTTACACAATTTGCTTATAGCAAAGAATTACTTTGCTATAAGCAAGCATTTACCTGAATGACATCGATTCATTCAGGGTTTTTTTTCTTTTGTGCTTAGCTGTGATTTGGCCACAGCTAATCACATGACATGTACATGTGATCGCTGTGACCATTCACAGCTAGACACTAGTATACAATGGATGGCATGAATGAAGCCATCCATTGTATACAACTGTCATGTGACCTGCTGTGATTGGTCACAGCAGATCACGTGGTCCCGGCAACGGAGGCCGGTACTCAGATCTGTCATGGTCCGTGTCCGAGGTACACGGCCGGTGACAGATCGCTCCGCTGTGCGGCTCTGCAAGCGCGAAAACTGCGCATGTGCGGGAGGGTGCCAAATGGCGTCCACCCCGGAAATCTGGTGCATTTTTGCGGCCGCCAAACGGTCATTGGCTGGGCGGCAAATGGTTAAACATGTCCAGTAAAAAAATTTAAAAAAATCAAATTTAATCATAAATTTAGGCCAAAATGTATTCTGCTACATCTTTGCTAAAAAAAAAAATCTCAATACATGTAAATTAATTGGTTTATGTGAAAGTTGTAGCGTCTACAAATGGCGGTATATACACTGCAATTATTTATTTATTTACTAGTAATTGCGGCGATCAGCGACTTATAGCAGGACTTTGGGACTGCCACAGGAATTCTGACACTGGGGGGAACTGACTTGGTGTCACTGACATCCCCAGTGACACCAATACAGTGATCAGAGCTAATAAAAAGCACTAGCACTGTACTAATGGCACTAGGCAGGAAGGGGCTAACGTGGGGTGATCAAAGGGTTAACTGTGTGCTGTTTCACAGTATGCTGTGTGAGTGGTTTCCACTGTAAGCACACCACTTTGTATGGCTCTGCTATGCAGAGCCATACAAAGCAGTGTGCAGGAGCTGACAGATAAGAGATCTATGTTGTTTATACACAGGTCTCTCCTCTGACAGAGATGCGCGGCGATCACCGTGTGCCGGCGAGTAATCACTGGCTAGGACCCAATTTTTGACAGCTAAGGCCACGAATGGCTGCGCACCCGCTACCCGGAACTGCAAAAAAAATTACATACACATGTGATTTTGCGCGCCCGTGCCACCCAGTAGCAGTGTTTCTGCTACAGGGTGGCATGGAAGCGGTTAAACACTGGCAGAGGCGCTTACAATGATCAGACTTTATTCATTTATGTAAATAAATAAAACTTGCGTTTTGGCTGAACTTCTACTTCTTTGCTAAACCAGGGGGATCTAGTAGATCACAAGCTTAATAATGGCATGCAATGCCAAGCTGCGGTTTCTAAAGCGAGCAAAATCCTCTCTTGTATTAAAAGAGGTATAGACTCCAGAGAGAGAGATATCATATTACCCCGGTACAAATCATTAGTAACACCTCATCTGGAATATGCAGTTCAGTTTTGGGCACCAATTCATAAAAAGAACATTGGGGAACTGGAGAAAGTACGGAGAAGGGCAACCAAACTGATAAGAGGCATGGAGGAGATCAGCTATGAGGAAAGATTAGAGGAACTGAATTTATTCTCTCTTGAGAAGAGGAGATTAAGGGGGGATATGATCTCCATGTATAATACATAAGGGGGGATATGATCTCCATGTATAATACATAAGGGGGGATATGATCTCCATGTATAATACATAAGGGGGGGATATGATCACCGTGTATAATACATAAGGGGGGATATGATCTCCATGTATAATACATAAGAGGGGATATGATCTCCATGTATAATACATAAGGGGGGATATGATCTCCATGTACAATACATAAAGGGGATATGATCTCCATGTATAATACATGAGGGGGGATATGATCTCCATGTATAATACATAAGGGGGGGATATGATCTCCATGTATAATACATAAGGGGGGATATGATCACCATGTATAATACATAAGGGGGGATATGATCTCCATGTATAATACATAAGGGGGGATATGATCACCATGTATAATACATAAGGGGGGATATGATCTCCATGTATAATACATAAGGGGGGATATGATCACCATTTATGATACATAAGGGGGGATATGATCACCATGTATAATACATAAGGGGGGATATTATCGCCATGTATAATACATAAGGGGGGATATGATCTCCATGTATAATAAATAAGGGGGGGATATGATCACCATGTATAATACATAAGGGGGATATGATCTCCATGTATAAATACATAAGGGGGGATATGATCTCCATGTATAATACATAAGGGGGGATATGATCTCCATGTATAATACATAAGGGGGATATGATCTCCATGGATAATACATAAGGGGGGATATGATCTCCATGTATAATACATAAGGGGGATATGATCTCCATGTATAATACATAAGGGGGATATGATCTCCATGTACAATACATAAGGGGGATATGATCTCCATGTATAATACATAAGGGGGGGATATGATCACCATGTATAATACATAAGGGGGGATATGATCTCCATGTACAATACATAAGGGGGATATGATCTCCATGTATAATACATAAGGGGGGGATATGATCACCATGTATAATACATAAGGGGGGATATGATCTCCATGTATAATACATAAGGGGGGATATGATATCCATGTACAATACATAAAGGGGATATGATCTCCATGTATAATACATAAGGGGGGATATGATCTCCATGTATAATACATAAGGGGGGGATATGATCTCCATGTATAATACATAAGGGGGGATATGATCTCCATGTATAATACATAAGGGGGGATATGATCACCATGTATAATACATAAGGGGGGATATGATCTCCATGTATAATACATAAGGGGGGATATGATCACCATTTATGATACATAAGGGGGGATATGATCACCATGTATAATACATAAGGGGGGATATTATCGCCATGTATAATACATAAGGGGGGATATGATCTCCATGTATAATAAATAAGGGGGGGATATGATCACCATGTATAATACATAAGGGGGATATGATCTCCATGTATAAATACATAAGGGGGGATATGATCTCCATGTATAATACATAAGGGGGGATATGATCTCCATGTATAATACATAAGGGGTATATGATCTCCATGTATAATACATAAGGGGGATATGATCTCCATGTATAATACATAAGGGGGGGATATGATCTCCATGTATAATACATAAGGGGGGATATGATCTCCATGTATAATACATAAGGGGGGATATGATCTCCATGTATAATACATAAGGGGGGATATGATCTCCATGTATAATACATAAGGGGGGATATGATCTCCATGTATAATACATAAGGGGGATATGATCTCCATGTATAATACATAAGGGGGATATGATCACCATGTATAATACATAAGGGGGATATGATCTCCATGTATAATACATAAGGGGGGATATGATCACCATTTATGATACATAAGGGGGGATATGATCACCATGTATAATACATAAGGGGGGATATAATCGCCATGTATAATACATAAGGGGGGGATATGATCACCATGTATAATACATAAGGGGGATATGATCTCCATGTATAATACATAAGGGGGATATGATCACCATGTATAATACATAAGGGGGGATATGATCTCCATGTATAATACATAAGGGGGGATATGATCTCCATGTATAATACATAAGGGGGGGATATGATCTCCATGTATAATACATAAGGGGGGATATGATCTCCATGTATAATACATAAGGGGGGATATGATCTCCATGTACAATACATAAAGGGGATATGATCTCCATGTATAATACATAAGGGGGGATATGATCACCATGTATAATACATAAGGGGGATATGATCTCCATGTATAATACATAAGGGGGGATATGATCACCATGTATAATACATAAGGGGGGATATGATCTCCATGTATAATACATAAGGGGGGATATGATCTCCATGTATAATACATAAGGGGGGGATATGATCTCCATGTATAATACATAAGGGGGGATATGATCTCCATGTATAATACATAAGGGGGGATATGATCTCCATGTATAATACATAAGGGGGGATATGATCTCCATGTATAATACATAAGGGGGATATGATCTCCATGTATAATACATAAGGGGGGATATGATCTCCATGTATAATACATAAGGGGGGATATGATCTCCATGTATAATACATAAGGGGGGGATATGATCTCCATGTATAATACATAAGGGGGGATATGATCTCCATGTATAATACATAAGGGGGGATATGATCTCCATGTATAATACATAAGGGGGATATGATCTCCATGTATAATACATAAGGGGGGGATATGATCACCATGTATAATACATAAGGGGGATATGATCACCATGTATAATACATAAGGGGGGATATGATCTCCATGTATAATACATAAGGGGGGATATGATCTCCATGTATAATACATAAGGGGGATATGATCTCCATGTATAATACATAAGGGGGGGATATGATCACCATGTATAATACATAAGGGGGATATGATCACCATGTATAATACATAAGGGGGATATGATCTCCATGTATAATACATAAGGGGGGATATGATCACCATTTATGATACATAAGGGGGGATATGATCACCATATATAATACATAAGGGGGGATATTATCGCCATGTATAATACATAAGGGGGGGATATGATCACCATGTATAATACATAAGGGGGATATGATCTCCATGTATAATACATAAGGGGGGATATGATCACCATGTATAATACATAAGGGGGGATATGATCTCCATGTATAATACATAAGGGGGGATATGTTTTCCATGTACAATACATAAAGGGGATATGATCTCCATGTATAATACATAAAGGGGGATATGATCTCCATGTATAATACATAAGGGGGGGATATGATCTCCATGTATAATACATAAGGGGGGATATGATCACCATGTATAATACATAAGGGGGGATATTATCGCCATGTATAATACATAAGGGGGGGATATGATCACCATGTATAATACATAAGGGGGATATGATCTCCATGTATAAATACATAAGGGGGATATGATCTCCATGTATAATACATAAGGGGGGGATATGATCACCATGTATAATACATAAGGGGGATATGATCACCATGTATAATACATAAGGGGGGATATGATCACCATGTATAATACATAAGGGGGATATGATCTCCATGTATAATACATAAGGGGGGATATGATCACCATGTATAATACATAAGGGGGGATATGATCTCCATGTATAATACATAAGGGGGGATATGTTTTCCATGTACAATACATAAAGGGGATATGATCTCCATGTATAATACATAAAGGGGGATATGATCTCCATGTATAATACATAAGGGGGGGATATGATCTCCATGTATAATACATAAGGGGGGATATGATCACCATGTATAATACATAAGGGGGGATATTATCGCCATGTATAATACATAAGGGGGGGATATGATCACCATGTATAATACATAAGGGGGATATGATCTCCATGTATAAATACATAAGGGGGGATATGATCTCCATGTATAATACATAAGGGGGGATATGATCTCCATGTATAATACATAAGGGGGATATGATCTCCATGTATAATACATAAGGGGGGATATGATCTCCATGTATAATACATAAGGGGGGATATGATCTCCATGTATAATACATAAGGGTGGATATGATCTCCATGTATAATACATAAGGGGGATATGATCTCCATGTATAATACATAAGGGGGGATATGATCTCCATGTATAATACATAAGGGGGGGATATGATCTCCATGTATAATACATAAGGGGGGATATGAATTCCATGTATAATACATAAGGGGGGATATGATCTCCATGTATAATACATAAGGGGGGATATGATCTCCATGTAGAATACATAAGGGGGATATGATCTCCATGTATAATACATAAGGGGGGGAAATGATCTCCATGTATAATACATAAGGGGGATATGATCTCCATGTATAATTCATAAGGGGGGGATATGATCTCCATGTATAATACATAAGGGGGGATATGATCTCCACGTATAATACATAAGGGGGATATGATCTCCATGTATAATACATAAGGGGGGGATATGATCTCCATGTATAATACATAAGGGGGGATATGATCTCCATGTATAATACATAAGGGGGATATGATCTCCATGTATAATACATAAGGGGGGGATATGATCACCATGTATAATACATAAGGGGGATATGATCACCATGTATAATACATAAGGGGGGATATGATCTCCATGTATAATACATAAGGGGGGATATGATCACCATTTATGATACATAAGGGGGGATATGATCACCATGTATAATACATAAGGGGGGATATTATCGCCATGTATAATACATAAGGGGGGATATGATCACCATGTATAATACATAAGGGGGATATGATCTCCATGTATAAATACATAAGGGGGGATATGATCTCCATGTATAATACATAAGGGGGATATGATCTCCATGTATAATACATAAGGGGGATATGATCTCCATGTATAATACATAAGGGGGGATATGATCTCCATGTATAATACATAAGGGGGGATATGATCTCCATGTATAATACATAAGGGGGGATATGATCTCCATGTATAATACATAAGGGGGGATATGATCTCCATGTATAATACATAAGGGGGATATGATCTCCATGTATAATACATAAGGGGGGATATGATCACCATGTATAATACATAAGGGGGGGGTATGATCTCCATGTATAATACATAAGGGGGGATATGATCTCCATGTATAATACATAAGGGGGATATGATCAACATGTATAAATACATCAGTGGTTCATATAGTGAACTTGGTGTAGAGTTATTCGCCCTGAGGTCATCACAGAGGACAAGGGGGCACTCTTTACATCTGGAGGAAAAGAAATGTAATCTCCAAACACGGAAAGGTTTCTTCAGAGTGAGAGCTGTGAAAATGTGGAATAGACTCAAGAGTTGGTTCTGGCCAACTCAGTGGATTGCTGTAGGAAAGTCACGGATTCTTTCTTGGATACACAGAATATAACTGGATACTAACATTTATAGGTAAAGTTGATCCAGGGAATATCTGATTGCCTCTTGGGGGATCAGGTAGGAATTTTTTTCCCTGTAGGAGCAAATTGGATCGTGCTTTGCTGGGTTTTTTGCCTTCCTCTGGATCAACTGTGGGTATAGGAGTATAACTTTTTTTTTTTCTATGGGTGAACTGGATGGACTTTTGTCTTTTTTCAGCCAGACTATGTAACCTATTCCCACCCTCATTCTAAACCTATTCTATCTAACCCTGTAAAGAAAAGATCCCCATACTTACCTATCCTGTAGCTGCTTCAGTTCAGTCCAAGGATCAGCTGTCAACAGTGGTTTCTATGTAGAGTAGGTTGGCAACAGATGCTCCATAGTAGGTCTATGGGTGGCATCATCTCCTAGGCATTAGCAGCCATTGTCGGCTTTCTCTCCAGCACACAGAAGCTGCCCCTGTTGGACCAAACCAATGCAGCTTCAGAATAGGCAAGTATAGGGATCTTTTCTTTACAGAGTTAGATAGAATAGTTTTAGAATGGGGGTGGGAATAGGTTTGGCGTTAGCTGAATTCTAACTGGAATTCCACTTTTATAGTCATTTTGTTTTTACATAACAGTGAAATGCCACACAAAGCAAAGTGATTTGTATTAAATGGAATTGTTCCATTCTATCTAAGCAAAAATGACTGATGATCCTGTCACTGCCTAGGACTTCTGTCAACTGGGTGACAACTAGGATTTCTCTGCAGTGAAATCACTGCATCGTTGTCACCCTGTTCACTAATGTGCTCGAGTGCAGGTAGAGGGGAAGGATTCTAAGTGTTGCCAGTGCTCTTCAAGGCCAGTCTGCAATGGTCACTGCTAACCCCTACCCACATGTTATGACTGACATCATAGCGCTGCGGGGATGACTGGCTTCTTTCATCTCTCCTCCTAGCCCTAGTTACCACCAGAGCCATGTAGTTGTAGCAGAGTATTTCTAGTGTCCTTGGAAAAGTACAGAAATTACTATAGATAGAAGAGTGACAACAGAACAATTTTTTTGTCTGAGCATAGCTCTCTGTTTGTCCCAAGCATGTTAGAATCCACCTAGTGTTGGCTAACTTATTACCTTTGCTGGACGTCTATCTCTAGCATCAACTACTCTTTCAGTAAAATAATACTTTCTAATGCCTGGTATACACTATCACTGGGATGAACGAAAAAAAAACTGCGTAGCTTGTATGAACTATGCATTAGAACAGTGATCTCCACTCCCCACTGAGCTATTGTGTTCTGACAGGGGTACTAGTTCCCCCCACCCCCCACCAGAACACACCGGTTGGATGACGATCGGCAAATGTTTTTCTAGTGTAGCGCCCCCTCTAGATAGCCAGGGGGAGCTAGTTGCAAATTGTCAGTTAGAAAGGCTGAGCAGCAGCCTGGGAATAGTCAGCAGGGTCAAATTTGGGTCAGGGCTGAGAGGCTCTGCAGGCCAGTTCCCTGATACCTCCCCCTGCTCTTGAGACTTGAGAAGTTTCTAGAAAGCAGTGAGAGGGGGTGAGGAGGGGCTGATCTGCATACTTAGGGGATCCTGAAAAAATCCCCAAGCAGGAGGCTTGGCATGGGGTCAGGATAGCCCTCAAGTATGACTGAGCCTGTTCAGCAGCAGGAGAGTTTTGGTGAAAGATGTGAAGTAGGCTGAGATGCAAGAGCCTGGGAGGGGGCCCAGTGGGAAGGCACCTACCTACAGGCTGGGACGTGGACAGAAGGATCACTCAGCCTCACCAGTCCCTGGAGGGAGGACTACCTGTGGAGCCAGCACAACAGAAGGCCTGAAGGCAACCAGCTCACAGGAAAGAGACTGAGTGAGTTATCCTACATCCGCTGGGCCAGCTAAGTGGAAAAGAGCACTTTGGTGGGAAACCTGATTAAATCCTTACCCAAAACTGTTATCTGAAAGTGGCAGGCACTGAATCTCCTTGCCCAGGGATTCCTCCAGACAGCTGGGTAAAGGAGAGGAATCATCTGGGGTGGTACACCAGGAGAGGCTGGAGAGTTCTCAAGAAGAGTTTTGCTGTGTAAAGACTTGTATAAAGTTACCAGAAAGTTGTCCTCAGTTTACTGTTCCTTGGGCATCCCATACATCCCTCAACCCCATCCAAGTTTATTACCCCTCCTAAAATCCCCCCTATCAGAAAAAAACAAGTTCAAGGACTGTTTACAGTCTCTGGAATGCAAGTCTGTGGAAAATGCATGTTGTCTGGCTATGACAGGACTAGGGGAGGACCCACATCTTCAGCAACTCCTAAGGGGGAAGTGCTACACTAGCATGCCCATTGTACAGAAGCCAGACGCTGAGACAAGCTGCTGTACACATGGGTCAAATGTTGGCGAGTTTCTGTTGAACCGTCCGATTCTGGCCGATATTCGGCCCATGTGTACCAGGCTTAAGGCTATTTTTGAACTTTCCAGCTACTAGTTTAGGGTCACGTTCCCATGTTCTTGATCTTGGTTTCATATTAAAATTGATTAACATTAGATTAACTTAATTTAAAGCAGCTTCTTTTAGCATAGATCTTTTGTATGTGGCTTCAGATCCCCGAGTCCACCTCTGGATACACCTATCACACTAAGCCCAATGTGCTTATACTCTTAGTTGTTAGGTGATAGATCCTCAACTTGATCTCTGCCAGGTTAAAACTAGTTCCTGAAATAGACGGATGTAATACTTGGCACAGGCTAAGAGGTGGCTTCGGGTCACTTGTTTTGTTTATTATGCAAGATCATTCCCCAATTTTTCATTAACACACATTGTGCAAGAACACGGGATATTTTTCAAGGACAGAAGTTCATTCCAATTAAGTACTTACACAAAAATGTTAAGCACTAGTTTGCTGCCATGTTATCACAAATGGCGTGTTGGTCAGCATAAAGGATAACTAAACCCAAGAACATAAATGTAATATGTTGCAGCTTCCAGTCCAAAGATCTGGTGACTGCATTTGTTTTCTTTCATCTTTTGAAGCTAAGAACATTTTCTGCAAGTAGAGAAAATACCTGTTGTTCCTGCCAGAAATGCTGTGTCCATGTCACTTTGTATGAGCAGCACCAAAATATATGTATAAAGAAATAGCACTCTCCTTTCCCAAAGTAGAATCCCCACCAAGTTACTAACACAATCCTTCCCCTGAAGTACAAAAATCATCAAAATATAGTAGCTTGATTACCCTCTAATAACAATGTAGTGTAAACATAATACCAAACCCCCCAAAAAATGTGTAATCATCCCAAAAAAATTGTGTAAATAAAATAATAATAAAAAAAAAAAAAAAAAAAAAAAAAAGAGGAGTCCAAAAAAGAGTCCCAAATTAAGAGTCCCAAATTTTTCCAATCTTTATCTGTGATATCTTAATTCTTCATATCTTCCAACATTCTTAGTGATATACTTCAAACCCGATCTTCATATACCTCAAGAAAAAAGAGCTCAACATGTGTGATATCTTCAAAGAAAAAAGGTATCTAAACAACCGTGCCACACGTGTTTCATGCACATAGAAATCAATGTGCCACCATAACCGTGAGAAGAAAGATAACCCTCAACCTTAGGAGTCACTCCACTACATACCACCAAAGGGAGTTCATAGTTACCCTCAAAATGGTATCAGGGGTCTGAGTATTTCTTTCCACTTTATAGATATTCCTTCAGCCTTTCCAGCCACTTCCCACAGACCTCAATAACAGACCATGGATCAGTATATATCATAAAACTTATAGCACTTTATTGTAGCAACTTACATTCAAGTAAGATGACATCAGCTTCACAAACGGTATATTCCCAATCCTTCCTCTCCTCACAAGTGTACAGATTGCCACACTATCACACTCCCGAGGGAGGAACGGTTGCCGTGAGTACCCAGTACCTCAACGCCCCACGAGGATTGCAGGAAAACACAGCCGCATGTACCAGGATCAAAGATGGCCGTCGCCGCACTTCTGGAAGAGCGTACCTACGTCACCACGTCACGTGCCCCGGACGCGTTTCGTCACATCCGGACTTTATCAACAGGGATGATTACACATTTTTTTGGGGGTTTGGTATTATGTTAGCACCAAAATATATCTTCCTTCCTAGGTATCTTCTGAAAACTTCAAAATTACCCCTCCTACCCCATGTGATGGAGATGAAGAGATATGGACATGATTTTAGTCCAAATCAGGAGAAACAGCCTAGGGTGTCAAACATGGCTCCCTCCATAGTTACAGTGGAGGAGTGATGTAGACAACCAGGGACAGGAAGTGTGTTATTCGCAAGATTACAAGGTAAAAATAATGAAAAAAAAAAAAGTTTGGAAAAAATGAATGCAGTCACCACACCAAGCACTAGTAATCTGCAATGTATTACATTTTTGGTTTTGCGTTTAAAAACACTTTAATCCAATTGAGTGAGCCATTCCAGTTCATATGGTTTGTGTCGTGTCAATATTCATTTAATACATTTGTTCAATAACAATTTTAGACCAGTAAAGGCTGTGTATTTTTTTGGCCCACAACATGACGTACGAACTGAAAGCATTTCTGACAGTATTAACAGGTATTTTGCTGTATTTGCTACATTTTAAGTTAATTGATGTATATGTTTGAGCAAAATCAATTATATTGCCAAACGTATTGGACGGCTGCCTTCACACGCATATGAACTTTAATGGCATCCCGGTCTTAGTCCGTAGCAGGGGCAGACTGAAAACTCATGGGGCCCCCAGGCAATAGGGGATCATGGGGCCCCTGTGTCCTTGCCCAAACTCATAAAAGCCTATGAAAAAGGTACTAGGGGCATCTCATGGGGCCCCATACTGACCCTGGGCCCTCAGGTAGTGCCCGAGTTTCCAAATGGTCAGTCCGTCCCTGGTCCGTAGGGTTCAATATTGAGTTGGCCCAGCCTTTGCAGCTATAACAGCTTCAACTCTTCTGGGAAGGCCGTCCACAAGGTTTAGGAGGGTGTCTATGGGAAGGTTTCACCAGTCTTCCAGAAGCACATTTGTGAGGTCAGGCACTGATGTCAGATGAGAAGGCCTGTCCCGCTCTAATTCATCCCAAAGGTGTTCTATTAGGTTGAGGTCAGGACAGTCAAGTTCCTCCACCCCAAACTCACTCATCCATGTCTATATGGACCTTGCTTTGTGCACTGGTGTGCAGCCATGTTGGAACAGGAAGGGGCCATCCCCAAACTCTTCCCACAAAGTTGGGAGCATGAAATTGTCCAAAATGTCTTGTTATGCTGACACCTTAAGAGTTCCCTTCACTGGAACTAGGGGGCCAAGCCCAACCCCTGAAAGGCAATCCCACACCATAATCCCCCCTCCACTAAACCTTACACTTGGCACAATACAGTCAGGCAAGTAGGAATTTTGGCCTGGAGGATTGGTCTAATATCCATGTCAGACAGGTGGACATTATGCCTAAAGAAGGGCCCATTTATGTCTGTGCAGTTTGTTAAGTCAGTTTAATGTGCATTGGATTAAAGCGGTAAACTTTGTAAAAAAATTTTCTTGGAGGGCTGGCCCAATACTTTAGGCAATATAGTGTACTGTAAGCACAGGTTAAGGCCAAAATAGCTGAATATGGAAAAAAGACACTGGCGCTTCACCTGCTGGCTGGAAAGAAGACTGCACAACAATATGGAATGGTTTATATTTACCAAATATAAAAAAGAAAAATCATTTAAAATAAAATTCTCACATATCAATACCATGCTGCCATCTGCTAGATATTCTGATCTTCCTCCTCTCCTCCTCTCCCATTTTTTGAATGTTTTTTGGGACTAGATTTTGACCGGTACCCATTTCCACTCCAACTGCCTAGGTGATCGGAGCAGAAGTTTGCCCCCCTCCTTCCCCTGCAGCCTCTTGGAACATGTCAAAGATCCCAGGAGACTGCGGGACTATTCACAGGCACAGCACATCTCCCGCATGCACAGTGGACAGCAGGCTGTAAAGTTGCAGGGTGTCACAGTTGGCTGCCCACAGCTGAAATGTTGGCGCTTGGGTGAGGACATCGCTGAATCCCGGAACAGTAAAGTCTGTGTTTTCTAAAAATCAGAAGCTACAATATTAGTAGCTGCTGATTTTAAAAAATTTTCTTACAATGTAAAGATCCTCTTTGAGCACAATTTGGTGCAAAGTACTTGGTGTTACTTTGAGTCCCAAAGCTGCAGCCAGCAGATACAGAGTGTTATTTTTTTATAAACAATATTTTTTAAACATTGTTTTTTTGTTCTGACCATAAAGAAATTGTATATAGTCAGTTTGTGGTTAGGCTTCCTGTTAGTTGTGCATCGAAATTAAAATTCTGGTGGCGAGAACGAAAATTCAAAATGCACTTGGCCGAAAACCGAAATGCGCAGTTTTTAAAAATAAATATATATTTTTTATAAAAAAAATACACTTTGATGAAAAAACAAAAAAAAACACAATATATACCCAAATTTGTAAAATATGAAAGAAGATGTTATGGCGAGTAAATAGATACCCAGCATGTTGTGCTTTAAAATTGCGCACACTCGTGGAATGGCATTAAACTGCGGTACTTAAAAATCTCCATGGGTAATATTTTTAAAAATGTCTACAGGTTAGCAGGTTAACGTTACAGAGGAGGCCTAGTGCGAGAATTATTGCTCTCGCGCCGACGTTCCTGGCGATACCTCATGTGTGTGGCTTGAACACCGTTTACATATGTGGGTGTGGCCTACGTATGCGTTCACCACTACGTACAAGCACGGGGGGTCGCGGGCACGTTAAACTTTTTTTTTAATTGTTATTTATTTAATGTTTTTGCCCTGTCCCTTTAAAAAAAAATGTAATCACTTTTATTCTCATGACAAGGAATGCATAAATAATTAGTGAAAGGTCCTCTTTATGGAGAGATATGGGGTCAATAAGACCCCACATCTCTCCTCTGCAATGTAAAGCATTAGATCAAAAGAAGTATTGATCTAGTGCTTTAAAAAAAAAAAAAAAAATTGCCAGAACCAGAAGTGACATCGCTCTGATCTTCCAAGGGCATAGAGATGAGTGGAGGCCATCTTTCCTTCACTAATCTATGCCCAGCGCCGGGATCGTTGGATGGTTTCTCAGGTAAGGATGAGAACTACTGTGCGGCGGCCGGTGGAGGTAGCAGCGGCAGCAAGGGGGCAGGGTTTTTCCGGCTCCTGTATCAGTGCTTTTTTCATATTAGTCAACGGCCGATAGGGGTGCACCCCTACTTCCAGTTATTTAGTTAAATGGTTCACCTGAATGTGTGTGGATGTATTTTGCTTCACTATTAATAAATTTACTTACGATATAGGCTGGTCTCAGTATCTAAGTGAAGTCATGCACATCTGGCCATCTCTGCTGCAAATTCCTGACATATAGTCTGTTTAAAGTGTATTTAATCCCAAAAGCTAAATTTTTATTATGTGCATACACCCTGCAACGCTATTAGCTTCCTAATTTTTCACTTTTCTTTAGTTTTAGAATGACAAATAATGCTTTAAAGTGTAATTGATGGCACTCCTTTTTTCAGGGTAATCATGCTCGCCCACTATGCAGATTCAGGTAAAAGAATGCATTAAAGTGTTACTAAACCCAGGACCCTGCATTCACTATATCTAGTCTCCCCGGACCTTGCATTCACTATATCTGGTCTCCCAGGACCCTGCATTCACTATATCTGGTCTCCCAGGACCCTGCATTCACTATATCCGGTCTCCCAGGACCCTGCATTCACTATATCTGGTCTCCCAGGACCCTGCATTCACTATATCCGGTCTCCCAGGACCCTGAATTCACTATATCTAGTCTCTTAGGACCCCGCATTCACTATATCTGATCTCCCAGTACCCTGCATTCACTATATCTGGTCTCCCAGGACCCTGCATTCACTATATCCGGTCTCCCAGGACCCTGCATTCACTATATCTGGTCTCCCAGGACCCTGCATTCACTATATCTGGTCTCCCCGGACCCTGCATTCACTATATCTGGTCTCCCAGGACCCTGCATTCACTATATCTGGTCTCGCAGGACCCTGCATTCACTATATCTGGTCTCCCTGGACCCTGCATTCACTATATCTGATCTCCCAGGACCCTGCATTCACTATATCTGGTCTCCCCGGACCCTGCATTCACTATATCTGATCTCCCAGGACCCTGCATTCACTATATCTGGTCTCCCAGGACCCCGCATTCACTATATCTGGTCTCCCCGGACCCTGCATTCACTATATCTGGTCTCCCCGGACCCCGCATTCACTATATCTGATCTCCCAGGACCCCGCATTCACTATATCTGGTCTTCCACAGTACACACAACATGGAAATGCAATTATTTTAGTAAATATAAACTGCTAAATACCTTTTCTCATCAGCAGTTAGAGCAGTCTTGTGACTTCTATCAGTGTCCAGCCGAGCACTAGTTAAAGCTTGTAGGAGGAGTTTTCACTCTCCTCTGACTGTCCTATGAGGCTGCATGACCCCTGACCTTCTGTCTGGACAGTGCTGATTGGCCCTGTGCTGATCACATGCATTATCCCAAGAAAAAAAAAACCTCTCTAGCAATACACACCAAATTGAGCATGTGCAGAGTGACTCCACACAATATGTCATATCAGGAGATATATCAGAGGGGGACACTGGAAGAAGGGGAGGATCAGAGAAAACAAGATCAGCCATCCTTTTTACACAATGCAGAGAATTAACCCTTTTGGTTCCACAGTGAGTATAACATGCATTCTTTTCTGCATATACAGACTGATTGTAATGTTGTGGGTTTAGTAACACTTTAAGATAAAATACTCATAGCATTTTCTCTCAGTCTCTTTCAAATCCACTTTTTTATGCTGCTGTGATCTAACTGTTAGAGGGTGGCTAGGTTTGTCCTCCATGGCGCGATGTATTGAATGTGGGAACATAGCCAAAGTAAAAAAATTATTATGTAGGTGGGATTTTCTATATGCAATAGGGAGCCAGAAAAACCAAATAAGATATAGTAATAATAGGTCATTTTTTATTACAATGAAATACACATTCAAAAAATGTCCTCAGGCATATACCATATTATAAAAGCAATAAAGAGGATGTCATGTGACAAGAACCATGGTATGAATCGGTCTACGCGTTTCACAAGCCACCTCGCTTCATCAGGATTTTATGTGTATTTCTTTGTAACAAAAATGCACCTGTTTTACTACATCTTATTTAGCTTCTGGCTCCTAATGCATGTAGAAAATCCCACCTACGTAATCATTTTTTACTTTGTGCTACATTACTAGGATGATGCCTTCAGGAGCCTAAATAAATATGTTGTGTTTATTTATTGGATGCTCCACTCCCTTACTTCTATGGACTATGAATTATGGGATTTGTTGTCGGGGATCGCCGCGCCGCTGGGCTCGGCGCAGGCGCAGTGCACCGCCCTGTGCAGGGACGCGGGCGCCGGGACCTGGCCGACCGCGGCAACCAGGTTCGCGCATGCGCAGTAGAGACCGCGGGCGCGCGCCTGGCACCAATGACAGCGCAGGGCGGGATATTTAAACGGCCCTGAGCTGTCATTCAGTGCCTTCTGGTCTCCTTGTATCCTGTGAACCTGTTTTAGTAAGTTATTGACCCGGATTGTGCCCTGACCTTGCTGTTTTCTCCTGTTCTTGACCCTTGCTTGCCTGACCTCTCTCCTGAATGCCCCCTATTGGATCTGACCTGCTGTTGCTGACCTGGCGTGTGACCCGACTATTCTTTGCCCGCTGCTCTGTACCGCACCGTCCCCATAGTTACCGACCCGGCTTGTATGACCTTGCACTTGCTCAGCCATCCATCCATCCATCCCTCTCAACGGGGTCTCCAGACCTCCTCATACCTGGCTCTCTCCCGTGGGAGCCCCTGGCGAATACCCCTACCACTGACGGGTGTCCTCAGTAGTCACGACCTGGTCCCAGGGTACTCCAAGTCCATCCCCACCATCAGGGGCTCTGGTGAACAAGTACTCTGGGGCTTAGACTCCGTACACTGGGAACGGCCGATCAGTGGAGTGCTAGTGGTACCGCCGGGCGGTCCCTTACATTTGTAGTGTGCATAGGGCAGTGCACTTGACTACAACTAACGTGCATTGCTCATTCCAAACAAATGTAACTGAGAGGTAAAAGAAGAGGTTTCTTAGCTCAGGAAATACAGCACAGAGTCAGAAAAACACAGTAAGAAATTATTTAATGAAAATTAGATTACAGAGCCATTAAGTAGTTAATATGTATGGATTATATGCTGTTACACAGTTAATATTTATGTTAATGTACATGAGAATTCATATAGTTTATTCTTTGTACCATTTCCTATGGATATTTCTATAGTTATATGCTGCCATCCAGTGGCCTTATTTGGTAATGCACTTGTTTTTCATATTACCTCCCTGAGATCTATGACACAATTCCTTTGTATATGAAGCTCCTCCCTTCTTCTTGAGTTCAGCACTTCCTGTGTCATGGATGCAGCTAACAGTCCACATGTAACAGGGACACATGTATTCTGCATAGTACGCTACAGAAAGTATCATCTTTTGACCTCATAATACTGGAAACCATTCATTCTGCTGTATCCTGTTTCACATGTACAGAATAAAGCAACTTCTGGATGAACACAGTATTGGTGAGTTCAAGCTATCTGATAAGGATTGCCCACAGTGATTATATCTGCTTATACAGGCTAGGCAGAGAGGTCTCACAAGGGATAAATCGCTATCACAACAATCTGAGTCAGAATAGATTATGTTTGGATAATAATTATATACTTTAGTGGCAGTTTATGTTAACCTCTAACCAGGGGCAGACTGACAACTCATGGGGCCCCCGGGCAATAGGGGATCATGGGGCCCCTGTGTCCTTGCCCAAACTCAAAAAAGCATATGAAAAAGATACCAGGGGCATCTCATGGGGCTCCCTACTGACCCCGGGCCCTCGGGCAGTGCCCGAGTTTCCAAATGGTCAGTCCGCCCCTGCCTGTAACACTACCAGGCACCAAAAATCTATCCATCCCACACCAAGGTCAGCGCTAAAAAGGTGCCTATGTCAAGATATTGATATAAAATTAGAATAATACCTTTAAGCGCTTACTATGGTCAATGCTATATCAATAAGGTAGCCGCTAGTGCACATAACCCATGTCTCAATGGGGCAAATAGTGAAATATGTGTATGTTATAACAATGCTGCACTACACAATCATGATCAAACTAAAGTGAAATAAATTAAAAGTGAAATAAAAAATTGATTCAATTGATAAATCAAAAAATATATAGAATATGAAAATATAAAATCCCATAACCATCAAACATAAAAATCCCCCAAAAAATTATTATTAATAATAAAAATCATAAATAATATAAAGAAAGTCCAAATATATTCTGTGAACAATCTTTCTTTCTGTGACCACAGGAAATAGGTGTCCTATATCCTCCCCCATATATCTGCTCCCCTCCAATAGTGTGACCTCCCATTGTACAATGTTTGGTCTAACTGCACAGGGTGCACAGTGGCTTAGCAGTTAGGGTGCACAGTGGCTTAGTGGTTAGCACGTCTGCCTTGCAGTAAATGGGTCATGGGTTCGGTTCCCGACCAGGGGCGGACTGACCATTTGGAAACTCAGGCACTGCCCGGGGTCAGTAGGGGACCCCATGAGATGCTCCTGGTGGCTTTTTTGAGTTTGGGCAAGGACACAGGGGCCCCATGATCCCCTATTGCCTGGGAGCCCCATGAGTTGTCAGTCCGCCCCTGTTCCCAACCATGGTGCCTCCTGCATGGAGTTTGCATGTTCTCCCTGTGCTTGCCTGGGTTTCCTCCCACACTCCAAAGACATGCTGGTAGGTTAATTGGATCCTGTCTAAATTGTCCCTAGTATGTGTCTGTATGAATGTGAGTTAGGGACCTTAGAATGTACACCCCTTGAGGGTTAGGGACTGATGTGAATGTACAATATATGTATGTAAAGTGCTGCGTAAATTGACAGCGCTATATAAGTACCTGAAATAAATAAATAAACTGCAGTTTTGGTCCCAATATTATGGACCCTGAAGTTCAACTTGCTGAATAGTGGCTCCAAAACGCTTACTCCAACTGACACCTTGGATCAGCAGTGTTCTTTGTTCTGGTGATGCTGATCCGGTGACATCACAGGTCCTTTTCATCCTTTTCCTCTGGTGGTGGGAAGATCCCAAATGCTGCAGGGAGCGGTCATTCAACCAGGAAAGGGAGTAGAGATGCCTCCCGGACCTGGTTAGCCTTTCTCGGTGACCACACATTCTATATTTTTATATTTTTTTTGTTTATGAATTTAATCAATTTTTTTTTCCACTTTTTTATTTCACTTCAGTTTCTTTACAATTGTGTAGAGCAGCACTGATATAACATACACATATGCCAAGATATGCCATGCAAAAATCACTCAAACTAATGGATACAGAAAACCAAAAATTACAGTCAGACCGACAAAAAAAAAAAAGAAGTTTTCTTTCACGTCAAAGGATCTTTTAAATCTTCACTTCATCTGCCTGTGATTATGGATGTGAATGCAGCTTTGTCACTCCATCATGGCAGCTCCCGGTAAAAGCGACTTTGGCCGTCGTCCCAGCTCAATTCACAAAATATTTCCTGCAATTTACTCCACGCTCATCAAAGTCAGACAGAAGTCTAATCTAAACCCAAACATTCCGAATCATCCATCTGACTTCTATTTTTAAACTATAATCTCTGGAATTTTAAGTGTAAGTGAGAACAGGCTACTGAGAACAAGCTTCATCCCAAGAAGAATTAAAAAATAGACGGCATAATCAGGGACTTCCACTTAGTTATCTTCTCCAAAACAAAGGGACCAGTACATGTAAAGTATGATGCCATACCTATTTTGGTATATAGGACATAAAAATATGTTCTAAAATCTTTTAAATTAAGTGCAATACTATTTATTTTAGGTACTTATATAGCGCCTTCAATTTACGCAGCACTTTACATATATATTATACATTCATATCAGTCCCTAACCCTCAAGGGGTGTACAATCTAAGGTCCCTAACTCACATTCATACATACACATACTAGGGACAATTTAGACAGGAGCCAGTTAACCTACCAGCATGTCTTTGGAGTGTGGGAGGAAACCCATGCAGGCACAGGGAGAACACGCAAAACTTAGGGAAGGTTGTGCCGTGGTTGGGATTTGAACCAATGACCCTAGTGCTGCTAGGTTGAAGTGCTTAACGTATGTGTTTAAAGTAGATGTAAACACTAAGTGCCTGTTCGCACATGGAAAATGCCAGTCACTACTAGAGCCAGGGGCGTACCTACAAGAGTCTCAGGGGTCGCAATTGCAACCCGGCCCCATGCTCCAGGGGGCCTGTGCGGCCCCCCTGTACACCTGGATAGGAGGAGCTGAACCAATCTCTCCACTTTCCTGCAACTGCTAAATGCCCACTTCTCCTCTTCTGCCTCCTGCAGGCATTCAGCAGGAGGAAAGTGGAGAGATTAGTTTCTCTGTATGCAGCATACCCCCTGCTCCTCCTATTCAGCTTTTTTCAGCTGCCCACCTGTGTGCTGTCCTGCCCTCCTTTGCTCTTTCCTGGTCCCTCTGTGTTTTCTCTTGCCCCCCCTCCTCATCCCCCACAGCTCTGCCACCTTCCACCCTCCACACTCCCACCAGCCGCTGCGGGGAATGCTCATTTACAGGCCCCTTCCCCACTCTTCTTTTTTGTCTTACCGTACCGATCACTGACTCTGTTCATTCATAACGAGGCATAGTAAACTGTGTTTACTATGCTTCAGTTTATGAATGGACAGGAAGCTCTGTACAGACCTATTCCTGTCCATTCATTCTGTGCAGCTGAGGCTGCAGAGATGGAGAATGAGGGCTGTATCCTCAATCTTCTTTCTCTGTCTCAAAGCAGAACAGCAAAGGTCTGTTTAGACCCCTGATATCTCACCAAGGCCCACCAATGGGGCTCTTAAAAAATTGTAAAAAAAAAACTACTGACACCAGTGGGGGAACTACCAGGGTCACAAAGGTTGCACTTGTGACTGGGCCCTGGTGTTCCACCACCGGGCTCAGAGGGAAGGTTCTTGCATTAGGGCCCTGAAGGATCTAGTTTACTATGTGCCCCATTCATACTGCGATGCAGCCCGGAGGTGCAGAGGAGTGAGCTGCAATAAAACCCAGGCATGCTGCATTTTATTGCGCCACACAGGAAGGCACTGAGCATCACCACACAGCAGCACAACACATGGCGCTGCTGTGCAGTGACATGGATGAAATGTCACTTTGTGTACTTCAAATAAAGTTGTCAAAAAAACCCAAAAAAACTGTAACTGTGATGAACTGAAACATGCATCACACCGACCCCTACCACTGGCTCACTACAGTTGAAACTGACAGCTGCGCACACACTAAACTGGTCCGGTTGACATTTTGTTGGTTACGTAAGTTAGGCAAAAGAGGCAGCATTGGATCGCTTTTCAGAGGGGTGGCAGTATAGCTGTACATACAGTATGAGTGAGCCCTTACTGAACCCATTGATAACATCACTTCTTCTAGAACAATGACAAATTTAAAACCATTTTCTTAACCTCCTAATGCCAGGCGCATGCATGTATGCTGCCCTGTGTAAACTGCCTATCGTGCTGACAGCATGCTCCCAGCATGGTAGCCACACAGGTATCGGTAAGCTCCAAGCAGCCAATCACAGTGGTCATATAACCCAAATGCTCATTTCTACCTCCCAGCTTTTAAAACTCTTAAAAGGGTCGGGAGGTAGTCGGCGTGAATAGGTTACAGCATATGTTACCCTAAATATTTTCTTCTATGTGTAGGACCATATAATTTATTTTATAAATCATATTCTCTATCATTTTCAGGTACTTCTTCCATCTGAAGTAGCTGGTTGATCCTTCCAGTCACCTTCCTTCCTTGTTCTAAACTGACCACACAAATCGCAGAAGCTAATCTATGTGAGTGTGGTCAGTTTTCATCCTTTGGCTGGCCATTCAGAGGTACAGGACACTGTGCAGACACACAGCATTGGGTAGTACCACCACATGCAGACCCTGCCCCCAGCGACATTTCATTTTCTAAAGCACTGTGTGCCAAACAATTGCCGTTTGTTTGTTTTTTTCCTAATTCTGTTGTAACCCATTTTCATCTTTTTTTCTATCTCAGTGCTGCTGGTCTCCTTGAAGTACTTTCAAAACAACATTCAAGTAATCAAATTTACTGAGAATTTGTATACAAATGTTTATTCAAAAGTCTACTAGTATATGGCCCAGGGGTGGACTGACAACTCATGGGGCCCCCGGGCAGTAAGGGATCATGGGGCCCCTGTGTCCTTGTCCAAACTCAAAAAAACCTATGAAAAAGGTTCCAGGGGCATTTCATGGGGCCCCCTACTGACCCCGGGCCCTCGGGCAGTGCCCGAGTTTCCAAATGGTCAGTCCGCCCCTGATATGGCCAGCTTTGGTGTCAGACTGCATTAAGGAAAGGATTTGATTTTTAGCTTCCTGTATTGAGAGAAATTACAGTCATGTGAAAAAGTAAGTACCCTCCCCTCCTTGGAATTATTGACTTTTTCATCATATTTAAACCGCCAAACATAGGATCTTTTTTTACACAGCACCTACACATAATCTTGATGCCAAGGGTGCACTTATGTTTTCCATGGTATACCATTACATCTATTGATATTTTTGTTGAACAAATAATTGAAAAGGCAAATTTTTCCTGTATTTTAATCAGGCACTGTTTGAATAAAGAATAAATGTTTGCCTGCTTGAAAAAGTCAACAGTTTCCACAGGGTGTTCCTAATTTCCATAATGGGGTATCCTACAGTCATGTGAACAATTAAAATTTCCTCTCCAGAAGTCTTCAAGTTGTGAGTGTGTGGATGGGGCTTACAGCACTCAAGTGGGGATCCGGAGATAGTACTCGCTAGCGCCCCCTAAAGGTGGGCTGAGGCTGCTGTATAACTCAAGGTTGGCGTTGAGGCAGCACTCTAACTTAAAAGCGATGCTTCTCCATAGAAAACAATGAATTGCTTGGAATCCTCAGTACGCTTTACATTATTCACTAGGGACACCAGTTCCTTATTACACTCTATGCACTGCGGATAATAGTTCATCAATACCAGGGCTTTTTTCGGTGGAAAGGTGGAGGCACCTCCAGCACTTGAATGTATGTAATGGCAAGGTGTGCTGGAGGGTCTATTGATGCTGACTGTCGGGGATCTATTGTCACTGGAGGGGATCTATTTGTTTCTGGGGGTTCAATTGTATGCCAGAAGGGATCTAATTTTAAGGGAGGGGTCTATTGTTGCTTGTTCATCGGAGATCTGTTGTTGCTGGGGGCTGTTATCGTTGCTGGCTGAAGGGGATCTATTGTAATGCTTTTCTTGTTATCAGTAACAAATTCCATACAAAATGATACTTGTCTCTGTATTCTCTAAAAGGAGTGGTACTGGGAGGTGGAACCTAGTGATGGTGCTCAGAGGTGGGTAGGGGGGTGGAAACAAGGGGCGACTCAGAAGAGGGGGGGGGGTTTCTGCACCTATTCTCTGAGAAAAAAAGCCCTGGTCAATACTTTGCATATCTGATCTCTCTGTATTGTGCAGCATTACGAAGCCGTTAGAACTGAGCCTTTATCGGACTGCACTGAGCCTCTGGGGGTCCGGCGAAACCGGTCAGGTGGGGTCTTTGGTCGCACCTGGATCTATGATGTGTCTATGTACCATGAATTGATAAGTATACTTTTCTCTCACACCTTGATAAGAAGGACTATACTCTGAATTCATGAAATGAAATGTGTCCATCTTCATTGCACCATCCACGAGATATGTGCCTGTTTTCTGCGCCTGCATTATTGAGGCTTACTTGCATGGAAGCATACCAGCTCCAAGTGGCTTTATGTAGGAGGGAGGTATCGTCTATACATATATGAAAGTGGATTTACATCTATTGGCAGTCTTCACATCTTATGGTTCTCCTCTGGATTACATCAGCTGCTCCTTTTCTGATCGGGACACTCTATAACCATTCACATGTATTAAGGATGGTCCATGATGCAGTTGATCTAGTGAAATCACTATTTGGTCATTTCTTTCTCCACCAGTCTATTTCTTGACCTCCATTACATCTTGGATCTTTATGGCTTATCCAGCATATCTTCACACAGAATGAGCAACGGACAGACAGGAATACATCAATATAGCAGCTGCATTTTTTTGGGGGCCACTTATTTCTGCATTTCTTTAAGCGCTTCCCGACCACCCTATAGCAGATATACTGCTACAGGGTTGCAGGGTTGCGCAAAATCACGTGTATATACACACAATTCTGTGTTTCCGAGTAGGGGTGTGTGCGCCCTACTTGCACTGCCATTTCGGCCACGGCTGTCAGTCACCAGGTCCCAGCCGGTGATTCCCCTGCCGGCGCCCGGTGATTACCAAGCATCTCGCACAATGTATTCAGTCCACCACCCACTCCAACGGGAACACCCTGGACCTTGTTTTCTCTTATCTCTGCAATACCCACAACCTCACAAACACCCCCTTTCCTCTCTCTGACCACAACCTTATTACCTTCTCAGTCTCCTTGTCCTCAAACACCTACCCCTCCAAATGTCAAACTATCACCAGCTGAAACCTCCGCAACCTGAACCCTGCCCCCTTCCACTCTGCAGCCGACCAACTTTACGACAATATCCTTCCCCTGTCCTGCCCTGACCTGGCCACTGCTGCTTATAACAACTCGCTGTCAGCCGCTCTAGACTCGTTAGCACCCCTAACCACACGAAGCATTAGACCCTGACCGCTTCAACCCTGGAAGACTGACCATATCAAAAATCTCAAACGACGCAGTCGTGCGCTGGAGCGACTATAACGCAAAACCAGATCCCAACAAGCGCTCACCCGATACAAATCTGCCTTCCTCACCTACACTTCCTCCCTCCTCGCTGCCAAGCAAGCCTACTTTGTGACCCTCATCAATACCCTCTCCTCCAGCCCTCGTCGGCTCTTCTCTACTTTTAACTCCCTACTCTCTCCGCCCCCACCTCCACCCAGTACCTCACTCACCACCCACGAGATTGCTAACCACTTCAAAAACAAGATTGACGCAATTCGTAGGGACATCGCCACTGCTCAGACTCTCACCCCACCTAGCATCCCTCACACGAAAACCCCCTCAACACCCCTCCCCTCCAACCTTGCCACTGTCCAGGCCTCCACCCCACCTAACATTCCTCACACTAAAACCCCCTCAATACTCCACTCGTTCGACCCTGCTACCTCTGAAGAGGTCACTAAGGTCTTCTCTGAAGCCCGCCTCACCACCTGCCACCTTGACCCTGTCCCCACACAACTCCTACGATCACCCTCCTCCTCCATCCTACGCTCCCTCACTCACATCTTTAATCTTTCCCTCTCTACTGGTGCATTCCCCTCCCCTCTGAAGCACGCGTACATCACTCCCATACTTAAGAAACCCTCCCTGAATCCCACCAACCTGAACAACCTTAGACCCATCTCCCTGCTGCCATTTACATCCAAACTCCTTGAGCACTTAGTCTATAATAGCCTAAGTTCCCACCTCACCAACAACAACCTCCTCGATCCCCTACAGTCTAGCTTCCGTCCCCTACACTCCACCGAAACTGCCCTACTCAAACTCACCAACGACCTTCTAACCGCCCAAAGCTAATGGCCACTATTCAGTGCTCCTACTCCTCGACCTCTCTGTGGCTTTCGACACCATTACCACCCCCTCCTCCTCAAACAACTACACTCTCTTGGCCTCACAGACTCCGCTCTCTCCTGGCTCTCCTCCTATCTATCACAGCGCTCCTTCAGTGTTACCTATAACGCTGCCACCTCCCCCTCTTGGTTGGGGTCCCTCAAGGCTCTGTCCTCGGGCCCCTTCTCTTCTCCATCTACACCTCCTCCCTTGGCCAACTCATACACTCTCACGGCTTCAACTACCATCTCTATGCCGATGACACGCAAATCTATCTCTCTACCCCTCGCCTCACCCCTTCAGTCTCCACCCGAATCACTAGCCTACTGAACGACATATCAGACTGGAAGTCACTCCACTTCCTCAAATTAAACCTTTCCAAAACCAAGCTCCTAGTTTTCCCCCCAACCTGCGCCCCCCCCCCCCGACTTCTCCATCACGACCAACAATGCACTATGAGCCCCACCCCGCAAGCCAGAGTACTAGGTGTCATCCTAGACTCCAATCTGTCTTTCCAGCCCCAGGTCCAATCGCTGACAAATTCATGTAGACTTCACCTCTGCAGCATCTCCAAAATCCGCACGTTCCTAACCCTGAAAACCACTAAGCAACTCATTCACTCCCTTATCATATCACGACTTGACTACTGTAACTCCCTCCTCACTGGCTTATCTCACCACAGGCTATCCCCACTTCAGTCTATCCTGAATAATGAGGCCAGACTCATCCACCTTACTAACTGCTCCGTATCTGCCACCCCCCTCTGCCAATCCCTCCTTTGACTTCCGATTGCCAAACGCATAAAATTCAAATTACTAACATTGACGTACAAAGCTGTTCATAACACTGCCCCAAACTACATCACCGACCTGATATATCCTTATATATCCTTATATATCCTTATACCACCCAAAACGTACTCTCCGCTCCTCACAAGACCTCCTACTCTCTAGTTCCCTGGTCTCCTCCTCCCATGCCCGTCTCCAGGATTCTCCAGGGCTTCCCTCATCCTCTGGAACTCCCTACCCCAATCCATCAGACTATCACCCACTCTCCTCTCCTTTAGGCGCTCCCTGAAAACCCATCTCTTTAGAGAAGCCTACCCCGCATTCAACTAATTGCTGATCTCCTCCACTCTTCCTACCACTCCATCCCCCACAGCTATTTCCTCCTGTACTACTCTCCCCTCCCTCTTAGATTGTAAGCTCCATGGAGCAGGGCCCTCGAACTCCTCGTGTATCGAATTGTATTGTTACTGTACTGTCTCGTGTACTGTCTCCCATTTTATAATGTACAGCGCTGAGCAAACTGTTGGCACTATATAAACACTGTATAATAAAAAATAATAATAATAATCTCCGACGGGGAGGAGGACTGCTTTTTTTACTAACAGCTGTCAGCTTGGGCACAATGCACAGCACAGCCATCCATAGCAGTATTATTATAGTAAAGCCCACACGCACCGCCCCCTATGTAAAACACTCCCAGCACACAATTAACCCTTTGAGCGCCCGTCATGTTAACCCCTTCCTGCCCAGTGCCATTAGTACAGTGTCAGTGCTTTTTTTTTTTTTTAGCACTCATCACTGTATTGGTGTCACTGGGGATGTCAGTGACACCAAGTCAGTTCCCCCCAGTGTCAGAATGCCCACCGCAGTCCCACTATAAGTCTCTGATTGCCGCCATTACTAGAAAAAAAAAAATTCCAGCATCTATATCGCCATTTGTAAATGCTTTAACTTTCACGTAAACCAATTAATTTACAAGTATTGAGATTTTTTTTAGCAAAGACATGGAGCAGAATACATTTTGGCCTAAATTTATGGCTAAATTTGATTTTTAGAATTTTTTTTACTAGACATGTTTAATAGTAGAAAGTCAAAAATATTGTTTTTTTCTCAAAATTGTCGGCCTTTTTTTTTTATAGCGCAAAAAATAAAAACCGCTCATCAAATAAAAAAGGCGATCAAATACCACCGTTAAGAAAGCTCAATTCGCACGAACAACATTTAAAGCTCTCACCCCCAGAATTGCTACATGGATTGGGACTAACCGGACTGTATCTTAAATCAAAGGAATAATATATGTTAGTTTGACTAATATATCACGATATGATTGGTTTAACAGCCATTACCTAATACTTGACCCCCCCCCTTTTTTTTTTTTTTTCCTCTCCCTCCCCTCCAAGACATTATCTTTTCTGTCTCTTCTCATCTGATGCGCCTTTCTCTTTTCTTTTCTTTCTTTGTTTCACACCTTTCTCTTACACAACTGACTATATCTATAAAAAGAAACTTACATTCCCCGGATACGCGCATTTAGATGATATCGCTGTCTTATGCTCCATTGTCCTATTATCTGAGCACTTTCTACTCCATAGATATGCATCCATCATATTTATCTAGATTACTATTTATAATCAACACTTTCTTGGTGTATATCGTTCACCTGTTATAATGTGTTATTTTGCTTCAGTACGATTCACATTCCAAATGAATATCTGATTACCCGTCTGCGTAACGGGAGAATAGGCCAGATGTATATACGCGGACTGTGCTCCGTATCTGTATATGACCTGATATGCCTTTTACTTCAATAAATACTTTTTTTGGAAAAAGAAAGCTCAATTCATGGGGAAAAAAAAAAAAGGACATATATTTTATTTGGGTGCAGCATTTCATGACCGCGCAATTGTCAGTTAAAGTAACGCACCGCCGTAATGCAAAAAAATGGCCTGGTCAAGAAGGGGGGTAAATCCTCTGGAGGGCAAGTGGTTAATATCTATGTCTGTCCCTTTTCTCTGAGAGCTGTCAGTCCAATCAACAATTATATATTTATAAAATGTAATTATTAATGCATTATATGGATGACATTTGATTCATTGGATCCATGGTTACTACCTCTGACCCATAACGGTCTTTTATATTGGGTTAATGTTATTATGTTTATGTGTTATTTTAATCAAAAGGTTTGCTATTGCTGTCAGTGATCAACAAGTAATAAGGCTAGCTTCACACTTCTGTGAGTGTGGGACTGCGTGTAAATCGCATGCTTTCCAGTACCCAAAGCAGATGTGAGGGTGTGCCAATAATTCTAAATGGCATCCCAACCCACTAGAAAGCACAGCGTGTTTGCCCATGCTGGGAACCAGTTAGCATTATGTGCTTTCCCTGTGGCTGCGATTTTGGAAAAGGTGCAAGTTCAATTGAATAGGCTGCTGTGCCCGTGCAAATACATCTTAAAGGGAAACCACAGTAATATGCAACTAGTCTAAAACGGTTTTACCGGGAAAAAACAAAAACTGTGTTAATACTGGTGACCAATTGCATCAGCTATGTATTTTTTTTATTTTGCCCATGGTTGAGTCTTAAAGTCTAAGGGCTCGTTCACACTTGACTGTTTTACCAACGCTTGCCAAACACCCCTATAGCGTTTTTGGCAAGCGTTGGTTGGGCGTTTGCGGAGCGTTACGCCGCATGCGCGGTTTAGCGGAAGTTGCTAGGCGTTTGCCGAGTGTTGAAAATGCCCCACAAACGCCTGTAATGAAGTTTGAATGGTGTTACCACTCCGCAAATGCCCCGCATCCGCGTCGCAATCGCACCGCAAACGCCGGCCGGACGTTTGCGGAGCGGCACCATAGACTAGAATAGGAGGCTTCAACGCCTCCTGACTCGACCAGAAACGTCTGTTTTGCCGCGACGCTAACGCTCCCGTTAGAACATCACCATGTGCTGCAATGTGCAGAATTGTCAGAGGCGCTTGGGAAGCGGTAAAAACGCTTCCCAAATACCTCTCTGCCACCTGCACACAACGCTAGTGTGAACGTAGCCTAAGTCCGCTTTTTTTTTTAATAGCTTGTCTGGGCCAAGGCTTTGTTATAGAGTTACTTCCATAACTAAGTAATTTTCCCACTGTGAGACGAGTAGATGACGGTATGATTTTTGCCTCAGTCAATCAGAGGAAGCCTTGTATTCATTGATAAATGTAGCACCCTCCTAGGAAAGCTAGTTAATTATTTTTTAGTTAGTGGCCGAATAGTAGCCTGGTGTAATAGCCAGAGGGGTCAAATTTGGGTCAGGTTTGACAGGCTCTGCAGATTGGTTCCCGGTTGAAACCTTCCCCTGAGCTAGAGACTTTGAGAAGTCTCTAGAATTTAGTGGGCAAGGGTGAGGAGAAGCTAGTCTGCACTCTCAAGGGATCCTGGCCAATTCCCATGCAGAAGGCTTGAGGTCAGGACAGCCCTTAAGGGTGGTTGAGCCTGCTGAGCACCAGGAGAGTTTGGGTGGAAGATGGAGTGAGCAGCCTGGAGTGAGGAGCCTGGGAGGGTGT